>NC_136509.1:105271154-105516154 GCF_053919585.1 Euprymna scolopes | reverse complement strand
GTTTTATAATTTATAAAATGGCGGATCTGTAGAAATGAAGACAAGAAAAGAAGTCTCATTCTAACATTTAAAAACAGCTTTATTGATCTTCATTAGTAACTTGTATAGAGAAACGGTTAGTTGTGGAAAGTATTCCTGTGCGGAGACATAGATTAGATTAAACAGGCCTGTTGAAAGAGAAAGAGTTTTTTTGTTTTTTTGTGTGTGTTTAAGTTGTAGTTCATAGCCATGATGTTTTATTTGTCTCCTTAAAGTTAATAGTAGAAATGTGCATCATAAAAGATCAGAGACAGTACTGTAGGATGAGAAAGAGAGTTTATATGCGTGTACCGCATTGAAGTCTGTGTGTGGAGATAGCCATATTGGCTTATTTGTATTCACATCTTAATTGAATCCCAAACGCTAGATAAGTTCTATTGAGTCTCAAGAGAAGTTGAGGACAGATTCATTCCATGTGAAGTTGTCAATCCAAGATCTAGGAAAAAAGAGTGTATTACCAATTTAATCTTTTATAAACTCGGCCATGTGACTGAGAGCTCGCTTTTGATTGGACAAGCCAGAAAGGTAGTGTATTCAAAATCTCCAGCTACGAGAATTCGCTCCTACTTATGTTTGTTGCAATCCTGTCTGCTACAGATCCATGAATTTGAGTCAGTAAGATATAAAGCAATTTTATGCTTTCCCACATTTGTCTTGAACACTCCGTATGTGAGAAGGGACTGTCTATAGCATCCTCGACTTCTGGAAAACATAGCCTTGATATTTTTAATGTCATAAACCTATTTATAGATATGCAATATTATCTATGAAATTTATCATAAACAAAATGTAGCATTGCCAGCTCACAGACTCCCAACCACATCCTACTCAACTACCTGATTCTGGAACCATCCTAAAACCTGTAGTTTGTGTTAACCTTCAAACTAAATTATCTGAAAATAAACATGACTTATTTTCTGACTTTTTGGAGGTGGGAGATTACAAAAGAAGAGGAACATATAGTTATACACCAAAAAATTGTTTTGCTGCATCACAGCTCTTTAGTGTGGCTAGACTAGCACTCATCACAAGTCAAGATCGAATCTGTGATCATCTAATTGATAGTCAGATTTTAACTACTTAGTCATGGGACAGGTGCTACTAAAAGTGATATTTCAATGCTTTTTTATATAAATATTATCCACCACTAGACATTGCTTCAATAGTTTACTTACTAAAAGCTTTGTATTATGCTAAATAGTGGCGGGTTATATCACTAAAAACAAGTGCTGAACATCATTTTTCTTTGTATTATTTGTCTTATTCGGACTACTGTTCTCATCTTGAGTGTTATTCTCACAATATTTGGGCTGATCTAACTTACCTTTTTCAGGTGTATCTTGTCAAATTCTGAAATCTGTACATCATTTCGAACAGAACTCTTTATTTAATCTACAAGGGTAGCATGTACTTGTTCTGTTAGCCATGACTAATTATGAATTACTTAAGATTTCTACCTGGAGCATGCTACTCCAGTGGTTTAATAAATGAGTTTTGTTTTAAATGATGTACAGACTCCCAAGTTTGACCAAATACACCTGAAGAAAATTGGAAGTTACATTGGCTGAAACATTGTGTGAATAACACTCAAGATGAGAACAGTAGTCTGAATAATCAAAATAATTCAAATTATCAATCCTCATCTTTAAAATTCAGAAATGCAATACCATTTTTCTTATGACTCTAAATCTTTGTTTCGCCTGAAGAGCATCTTGCAGTGCCTATCTTAAATTCTCAATTCTTCAACATTTCTATAGAAATCCATTTTACTATCACCCAATCATTGATATTAAACCTCCATATTTTTTTCAAAGTGCGAGCTGGATTACCTTTGGGTTTGGGAGACCTTCCTTTGCCTTGTGGTGCCATCAGAGTCTTGGAATCTAAAACTTGTATGTCATTTTATCCTTCTGGTCTTGGGTGTTTTTCTCTACTGTCACTCTTACTCTTCTTAGACTTATTGTATCATGAGTTTTTAGCATCTTATGTTTGGTGTAACTTCATCTGTTTTAGGAAGAATTTGGTTGGATTAATCTTTTCTAAAACTATCTACATGGTTTTACTCTGACATAAATATTTCTGCACTTGATCAGAACTTCTGACCAAAAAACGCTGCCAGTGCAGTTCATGTGGCCCTGTAAATCTGCATTCCATTTTAATTCTTTATTCTCCTTATTTTAGTTTGCTTTCTGTGTTGACATGGTATGGGTTCATACCTAAAGAGCAAAAAAGGATGAAATCCATTAACATGAGATTCAGACTTTTGAGTAAATTTTAATATTTTATTTCTTGTGAAAATGTTTTTTTTTTAAATTATGGAACAATTTTCTTTAAAATGATGGAATAAAGCAAAGCTAAAAATAGAAATCATTATTTCATATTATTAGCATTCTTCAGACTAGTGTTCTCATCTTGAGTATTATTTTCGCAAAATAGTAAAAAAAAAAAAAAGTGATAAGGTAATGATATGTGTTAAGATTGTACATATAGAAACAAAATAGGTTTTAAAAATTCATACTAGAATTA
Organism: Euprymna scolopes; assembly: GCF_053919585.1. Classification (NCBI taxonomy): domain Eukaryota; kingdom Metazoa; phylum Mollusca; class Cephalopoda; order Sepiida; family Sepiolidae; genus Euprymna; species Euprymna scolopes. Next base: position 105,513,589 of record NC_136509.1, on the reverse strand, counting down.
TCTGCATAGTGAATAAAGTATTTGGTAAACAAGTTCAGTTCAGTTACTTCTCTGGAGGTTGAAGGTTTAATCCTCAGTGCAAGTGACATTCAAAATACAATTGCAAATTATTTAGGATTTCTACCCAGTCATAGCTGATGGAATGAGAACATGCTACCTTCATGGATTAAATAAGAATTTCGTTTGAAATTCTGTACAGATTCTTGAGTTCAACAGAAAGATTCCCGAGTTCAACAAGATACACCTGAAGAAGGTCGGAGGTTACATTGACAAATGTTGTGAAAATGACAATCAAGATGAGAACAGTAGTTTGAGGAATACAAATAATATGAATAATCAATCTCCATCTCAAAAATTCAGAAACATGAATTATTTTTTCATAGTTTTATTATAAAGAAGTGTAAAATATGGACAGTTTCAAATTTGAAGTTTCATACTTTTGATTTTAAAGTTTATTTAAAAATTTGAAAGTAAAATATATTACATAAAACACATTTTTGAATTTATTTATGGGGTCTCACTTCTTATAGGTGGAGTTTTACCATAATTAAAAAGTATATTAAAATTATTTAAATGAACAAACTGTATCAAAAGATGTTATCCAATGTTAAGAATTTGGTCATGTTAAATTTTAAGGACCCTGAAGTGTTAAAGCGGACATTTTTTTGATACAAGACTCTTGGAGATTAACAAAAAGGAATAAAATAATATAGAAATATTTTTTTTTTTACGATGAATATAAAAAGCATGACATTTACAAGACACCTTTTCATATTTTATACAAAAGCTCCATATACTTTTCAAAATTTTTTTTTTTTTTTTTTTTTAAATATCTGCCATTTTGGTGTTCAGTTTTGTTAACTGGAATGGAGTAGTTAATATTTCCTGGAATTTTCAAAAAAATTGTTAACTATAAATAAATACCATTATTAATAACTTGGTAAAATCAGAAAGAAAATTGTTGCATAAACTATTGAAACATCTATTGGTTTTTATATCTGAATAAAATATTTGGTACTTGTACAGTTTAATCAAGACATTAAAAAATGAAAATATCAAAAAAAAAAAGATTATATTGTACATATCCGTTATGGAACGAAGTTCTCCGAAAAAAACATTTCACTCAATTTTATCAAGTAGTTTATTTTTTTTACAGCGAAAGATCAATTTATGATACCGAGCAAAAGGTTTGATTTTTAGGAAGAAAAGCTAGTAATAAAGATGGGGAGGGAGTGTCGGCGCTTTACATGGAGTTATCTCCCCATGGCATGTTAAAAATTTCCACAATGGCTGACTTCAACGCGCTCTCATAAAAACATGTTTTTCCGCTGTAAAATAAAAACAAAAACTACTCAATTTCGGAGATCTTCAGTCCAAAACGGATACGTACAATATAACCTTTTTTTCGATATTTTCATTTTTTAATGTCTTGATTAAACTCTACAAGTGCCAAATATTTGGTGGAGAAAATGTTATAAGTTCTCCAAAAAATACAGCTTATGGTGGTGGGGTAGCTTAAAAAGAAAACAAAAAAAAAAAACTGAAACCTAATGTTTTAAAATATTTTTAAAATCCAATTAAAGTAAGTATTTTCTTTAATATTTAATTTTGATACGTGTTTTTTTTTTTTTTTTTTTTTTTTTTTTTTTTGTTTCCTGGGTGCTCTCAAACATAAATAAAATGCTGAAGATGCGGGAGAATTTTATAAATAACCTTGACCATCAAACCTTAAACTGAACTTGTTGCACGCTTTCATAAATAATTCTGGTTCACCCCACAACCTTCTCTTGGTCTCTTGTCTTGACCTGAGAACATTGCCGGTTGATCACTTCTATCAATTATACCCACTTTAACAGCATCAGTTTCTTTTTTTTTTTCTTTTTTTTTTTTCCAGATTATTTGAACTACTGTTGGGTGATATTTTTACAATGTTTCAACTGATGCAAAAAATGTTACGAAATATTTTATTAAATGAGTAAAATCATTTTTTTTTTTTTTGTTTGTTCTTTTTAATTGTTTCTCAGACTAAAAAAATGATTTCAGTCATTTAATAAAATATTTCATAACATTTTTGGATTTTCAAATATTTTTAAATATTAACTTTACAAAATGTTTTAAAAGATTGTGCCAAACCACACGCATACATACCAACTTCAGACTTACAACCACTGTCAACATGACCAACGATATCCTTTCTCTCTCCATGAGGGGCTGATCACTCAGAGCTAATACTACCAGAAAAATTAAGAAAAAAAAAAGGAAAAAAACTAAATAATCAATATTTTTTGGAAAAGGTGTATTACACCAAAATTCCCAGAAAAAATTTACAGAAAAAAATGATTTTAATCATTTAATAAAAAATTTCATAAACTTTTTTTTTTTTTTTTTTTTTTTTTTTTTTATATAGGGGTTTTCAAATATTTTCAAATATTAACCTGATAAAATGTTTTAAAAAAATGTGATCAAACTTCTTATAAACTTTGTTTTTCTAAAACTTTTTTAGGTGGAATTAATGCGAGGCTTGGTTGAATTGGTCCTGGAGAAGATGACGGCTGATCTCCCGGAGATAATGTATGACGAACATTTGTTTACACATTTGATTGATGAAGCGCTGCTGTTTGACCGAGAGTTGCGGCAGAATTATGGTTACCCTCCACACCAACCTGGAGCATTACACATACTGTCTCAAGAGGAGGTCTTCGACAAATGGCTGGTTGTGGAAAAAAAATGTAAATAATTCTCTTGATTTAAAGCTGGCGAAAATGCAAGAAAAATATGTTTGTCGTTCGCAATAGCATCAGATGGTTTCAATAGAATTGGCGAAAGAGATTCAAATTCTAGTGTATTTAGTTTCTGTTTAGGTTATATGCATACGTCGGAGAGCTTCACCATATGCTTAACAAAATTCGGTCCTTGTCCAGAATTGCCTCTGTATTAAAAAAAAACAAAAATAAAGAAAAATCTGCAATGATGTATGTACCCTTGATGAAACAAAAATATCATATTCCAAAAATCACATAATTTGATTAGGTAGTTTTATTTTTGCATAAAAAAAATCAAATGTTATGAATAACTGAGGAATAACTGTTTTGCCTGCCATTTTGAAAAGTCTCAAATAAAGGGAAATAACTCGGCAATAAGTTAAACTTGCAAAATTTATATTGTAATGCCTATGAATTTCCATTAATCACTTAAAAATGATTTTCTTTATAAAAATTACTTGATCAATTTATATGATTTTTAGAATATGGCTAATATTTTCATGTAGATAACTGAGTGGTCTCTCACAAAGTTCCAGAATAGCTTAAAGTCTGATAGTCAGTTGGTTTTTGACGTGGGTTTTTGAAACAGATGGTTTGTTTGTTTTTGTTTGGACTTGTGTTTTGATTTGGTCAGGCTAAGAATTTTCAATTGCAAATCTATTGTTTAGTTGAAGAAAATAAGTATCATTGTAACCCCCCTCCTCCCCAATTAACCTTTGTTACTTGTTTGTTTTAAATTGGAGTTATAATTTTATTTGGAGAAAGAATTCCTTCATCTAGCACTGACTGAGATCAAATTGACACTGCAACTAGTGTTGGAATCAAACAATAACGTTGGACCAGCATACTGTGTGGCTACTTATCTTTAATTTAATTCTGGTAATTTAAAAAAGAAGGTAAACTGATTATTGTAGTATAAGACATTTCACAAAGGATGAAAACATCTAAATTGAGACTTTTTTTCTTGAAAATCATTTTCCTAGGCATTACATGTACAACACACAGATGGCCAATAAAACAGTTTACTTTTCTAATTTATTTAATTAATCATTTTAAAATCATACTATATGCCGGGTTGTCATATGTGCATGCATATTGTATTCTCTGAGGACTGAAGTCAGCTCTGTTAGTTGCAATTAAAAGCCACCTAATATGCTTTCTTAATATAATTATTCAATTAATTTGACAATATAATCTTTGAAAATGAATGATTTATTCAACCAAGGTCATCCAGGTCAAAAAGGGGAGGAATAGAAAAAAACAATACAGTCAATTATTTTTAAGCCCATTGCTTAATAATATTCTCATTAGACTAGACCTGAATTGAAACTTCCATCAAATTAATTATTCTCATTTTGTTAGACCATTTTAAACACATTTTCAGTTCGGACACTTCTGCTAAATCTTTGAGAATTGTGCCATCTTTTTTCACAAATTTTAACTTATACAAAAAAGGTTAAAAATTTGAACCCTTCATGACCCCTTGTCTGAAATGTTTTTTGTTTACAACATAATGCCAGATTCATTTAAGCAAATATAGTTTAGTTAATATTTATGTAAGCACATATATCCATTACTAGTTACATAATTGCATTGAAATTTTATGCTTATCTTTAAGAATTGTATGGGATTAAGCTTAATTCGAAGTAGTTCTTTCTTTAAATATTTTCGAAGCACCATCATGAAAATTTAGTTCAAATCTCTTTTTTTTTCTTTTTTTTTTTTTCAACAAGTTATCTAACATACATATATAATTGAAAAAATATAAAAAATTATAATTATATTTTTAAGGATATCCTCAAGGATACAATCTAAGAATAACATAAAAATTCCTCAATATTGTAAATAGAGCATTAATAAAATTGAAATTCAGGAATATATATATATATATATATATATTAGACATTAAGAGGAGATTATAGATAGATATATAAATTCCCGTTCACATACACCTTTCAGAATAAAGCTAGAACCCAGAACTAGATAGAATCGAGCAATTGCATCGACAACGGACAACGCCGTATATCTAATATATGTAGAAAAAAGCGGGTCATCCTTCGTAGGGACGTGATGTCCCTCAACAAATAAGGTTGTTCCGTAATCGTGTCTGGGGAGTCGGCTAATTTCAGTTAAGTTTGTAAGATGTGATATCTACCGCCTGCATACCAGCAGTAACTATCTTAGTTGTATTTGACGCGTTGCTCGTCACATCGTAGAATGTAGAACTGGATGAAAATATAAGAATTTAAAAAATCGAGGCATAGTCAATAGATTGCGCCTTGGCCGATTTCGTTAGGTCGTCAGTATTGCACACTTCATGAGTGCGACGACCTGGGTTCGCGCCTATGTCGGAGCACGTCACTGATGAGATGCAGTACATCGAAACCCACTTTGGGTCTGGCGTTGTCCATTGTCGATGCAATTGCTCGATTCTATCTAGTTCTGGGTTCTAGCTTTATTCTGAAAGGTGTATGTGAACGGGAATTTATATATATATATATATATATATATATATATATAAAGAAACAAACTTAAAATATTAAAAAATTACCATTTGTTTATTTTCTCTTAAATGTTCAACTAAGTTAATTCAGCCTTAAATTCGGACTTTTCAAAGACAATATTCTTATCAGAGAGCAAAACATTTTGAAGATAAAATGCTTCAAATAAAATTTTTGAAAGTTTGAAAAAAATTTCTCAACAAATTTGTAACAAAAATTCTCCTTTTAAGAACTGCATTTTCTTTTCTATTTTGTTTATTTCTTATGTATATTCTTTATATATAAATATAAAAGGTGATGTTGGTATCAACTCCCTTCTTCATAAAATCGTTGTTTTTGTTTTAGATGCCATGAAAAAAGTGGATGCAATGATGTCGTCACCCACCGCCTGGCAATCACACTATCGAGATATTGCTGACGTTGATGAACTAAAAGTTCCCGAATGTGGGGAAAGCTTCATGACCCTCATGTTAACAATAACAGGTAACAAACTATTTCTTCATCAGCTTCTGATTTTTGAGTCTTGAATTTATTCTCAATATGTACTGTTGGGTTTTGTTGATAAATGGATTGGATGTGAGAGTTACTACATCATCAGGTTAGGATTATGTAAACTGTATGGTGAAGAAATTTGAAATTCCTCTGTTATTGCTGTTTCTCATGATAATTTTTTTAATTAATTGGAATCTGGATATTCATAAAAAAGAACTATATTAAAAAATTTTTTTTTTTTTTTTTTTGTTGAGATTTTAATTTTAATTCTCCAATGCCAGAGGTGAGGAAGAGGCAATCAAAGGTCAGCATGACTTCGAGTTAAATTCTCAGATCTATTAAAACATTTTAGCATAATTTTATCTGTAAATATTAATAACAATCATAATAACAAATCGTCGACCAGCACATCTTTCAGCATTGCCTGGCCAATATCTAATACTATATCAACAATTTTTCCCACTTTCTATCAGTGCCTAAATCTAAACATGAATTCCATGAACGAAACTTCTTTCCTAGAATTGCCTGCCTATGGAATTCTGTTCTGCTGGCCTGCTTTCCAGCTGACTACAATATGGTTGTGTTCAAGTCTAATGTGTAAACAAGTTCTTGCTGAGCTGTCTTCTTAAATAATCCAATTATACCAAATTTCCACTACTAACGATTTCTGCAAATATAAGCATAATATTGTGTGAAAAAAAGTGTGGAGTCACCCTAACCTTAACCACCACTACCAGGTCTATTCTGACCCAGAGAAATGGTAATATCTGTCAGGGTTAGGTTACAGTTAGGTTAAATAGAAATTATTATACATGCAGATTCAGCATATGACACAATGACAGTTATTATGTCATAAAATGCAACAATATTGAAGTAATTCCTACAACTATGAAAATTAAGCTATTAAACCTAATATTGTGATATGGGACAAGGAAGAAGAGGCAATCTTAGAAGTTAGTGTCTCAATAATGCTGGATTAAACACAGCCTCAGCTTTTATGGAAAAAATAACGAAATACCAAGGTCTTATGTACAGCATGAAAAGAAACTGGAATCTTGGGAAGATTTCTATCATTTCAGTAATTAGCAATTGGACTGATGAAAAAGAATTTCAAAAACTACCTGGCAAATATATCCAATGAACCAAGTGCAAGAGAGATACAAACAATTGCACTTAAAGAGACCGTTAGAATGATAAAAATATCTATCGGTTGAAATGTATGAAATAGTGAATGCTCCATTCCCAGCTAAAACAAAATAAGAAAATTAAAGAAATATTCACCCTTAGAGACGATAAATTTAAAAAAATAAAATAAAATAACTTTTTTTTTCCATGGCAGTGTGGCTATAAAAAACATTTTATGTTTGATTTTATTGTTTACGAGCAGGAAAATCCAACGTTGCTTGAGATTGGATAAGGATCACTACTATGTACTTTTTTTTTTATATTGCTCATAATGCTCATCTAGCTAAAACCACTATCAACAATTTCCCCTACTCTCTATCTATACCTAAATCTAAACATGGATTCCATGAACAAAGCTTCTTTCCTAAAACTGCCTGCCTGTGGAATTCTGACTACAATATGGTCATCTTCAAGTCCAATGTAAACAAGTTCTTGCTGAGCCATCTCCTTAAATAATCAAATCATACCAAATGCCCATTACTAACAATTACTACATTGTTGTTTTGATGACTACCATACACTTATTATCCCTTATCCTCGAATGGCCTTCGAGCCTTGATAAGTGATGACTCTCTTTTAAAAAAAAAAAAAAAAAAAAAAAATTCTTTGTTTTTACTGTTCCACCTCTCCTATCATTTTGTCTCTTAATATAATTGAAAAAAGTTAAAGCGGAGAAAAACAAAAAAAAATTATATATATATATATATATAGTCACTATTTTTGGGAAAGAATTCCATCAAAGTGCTCGATTACAAAAAAAAAAATTTCAATATAAGAACTTAATATTTATTTATTTGAAACTGTACAGAAGGTAAAAAAAACATTTGGTACCATCGGTTTCAAGCCTAACATAACTGGCCCCCCCCTTATGTTAGGCTTGAAACCGACGGTACCAATGTTTTTCTGACCTTCTGTACAGTTATATATATATAAGTTTTAAGGGTTTCTCTCCCTATGGGTCATTTAGAGGGGATGATACATAGATATTTAGAGAATAATCTACAGACACTTCCATTTTCTTCTCCGGAAAATTTCATACATATGAATTAAGTTTCATAAAAATATGATATATTTAAAGTTTTAAAGGGGATTATGCTCTCATGGCACCCTTAGTGGCTGCACATAAAAAATCTAAGAATACTGATATTGTTTTTAATGGTACATTTTATGTTAGAATAGGGAACACACATACACACAGACATTGAGTTTTTTATATAGAGAAATTTTATTTTATTTTATTTTAGATCGTTACAAGCACCTGCCTCAGCCACAACACAAATTACGTTTCCTTGCTCTTCAACAAGAACTTTTGGAAGATTTTCGGACACGTTTGGTGCAAGTGATGAAACAAGAAGCCCAAAATGTGCTTGGACCACATTACTGTTCTATTCTAAACACGGCCTATTACATTGTGGAAGTTCTACGAGAGTGGAGCGAACTGGTTGTAAGTTTATTAAACAAAAACAATTGTCTATCTTAATAGCATTCATGAATTCAATGCAATCTCTTTATTATTTGTGTGTGCCAATATGTATATGTGATGAAAACTGAAAAAACAAAATTATTTACATATTCATCAACGTTTTGTCTTTATTTCTTCAAAAATTAATTTTTCTCCAAACCATTCATCTTCAGGAAGTCTTTAAATAAAGACAAAACGTTAATGACTATATAAATAATTTTTTTTTTTTTACCTCTGCATCTCCTTATCTTTTTATTATTACTCAATTATTTATTGAAATAAAAGATTTGATAACTCTTTCTCTCTTATATATATATATATATATATATATATATATATATATCTCAGGGTGAAATATAATTGAAAAAGTATATTTTCCCAAATATATATGTAAGTTATAAAAATATATTTATGGCAATTAAGCTACTCGGAGGTTTCTCCATAGGGAATCATCAGGCTAAAATTCATGGAATGTATATCATTATATATATGGTAGATTCTCTCATCGAAGATAATGAATGAGGATTCAGTATGCAATTATCAGCATCTCCTAAACTCTGTGACACCGCATGTATAATTACAATCCTGCAGACATCTGGCGCACTCCTCCACAGACGGTGAACCTGCATATGCTTGTCAGTCAAAGATGGCTTCTTGAGTGAACAGATAACCCTGTTTTGCTTCGTGCTTTGAAACCATAGTGGCATGCATATTCAATTTTTTTGTATGTTTTTCTGCTGCTTTGCCTTCATATTTGTACAAAGAGTGTCCCTATGACAAAGGCGGTTATGTTAAAATTCTCTGGTCCCTAGAAAACACATCTTCTGTATTCGCTGCAATCCCCTGTTGCACTCTCCCAGGAGCTCAGAGAAATTTCAGAATGCTTCAGGTTGTCTTTTAGTTTAGCCTTGTAATGAAGCCGGGGACACTTTATTGGGCAGCAAGAATCTGTCAGTTGCCCATAAAAAAGTTGCTTAAGAACTCTTGAGTCATCCATTCTCACAAGATAGCCTGACTACCACATTTGTATCCTGATCAAAAATGATTCAATACCAGTGATTTCACATCTCCAGTAATTCACCATTTGGAACATGCTCCTGCCATCCAACATTGCAAATAGAACGCAGACATCTCATATGGAAGGAGTCAAGCTGATTTATATACTTGCGATACAAGGTCCACATTTCGGCACCATCTAGAAGAGTAGGCAGAACAACAGACTTGTAGACTGCCACCTTCACTTTTAGAGAGACATTGTGGCTGTTCCAGAATCTGTGTCGTAACCTACCAAATGCCTCACTAGCTTTATTAATTCTACTTTCGATGTTCTTTTCATCATCAGACACAACAGATCCGAGGTATGTAAAAGAAGGTGCTGTTTTCCAAGTTTTACCATCAACATATACCGCTGGTTGTGAAAAGGGTGTAGAGTTTGGTTTTGGCTGGTGAATAAGTTCAGTCTTTGTTATGCTAATTGTAAGGCGGTTGGTCTTACATGCATCAGAGAAGCTATTGAGGATGTTCTGCATGTCATCAAGACTGTGGGTGACAAGAACACAGTCATCAGCATAAAGGAGATCAAGAACAGTCTGCACAGAAGTCCTGGTTTTGGCCTGGAACTGTTGCTGGTTAAATAACCCTCCACTTGATTGATACTCAGCATCTACAACTTCCGAAGTGTTCTTGAAAGTTGTCTTAAGCAGCATTGAAAAGAAGAGAAAATATATTTTCACAAAATCAAGACAACAAAGATCGGAGTGATAGCAACAAGTTGTATATTTTCATAATACATTACAATTGTTTCATGACTGGTCAGACAATTTCAAGTATTATGTCATCTGAAAATATTCTCAATAATGGCCCATCTTCAGACGATGAAAAACACTATTTAATGAACAATAGGGAATACATTTGGGGTCCCCATTAGGAAACCCTGCAGTTGAACCTACTCAACATATCCTACTCTGATCCTTGTTGTTTTGATTTTGTGAAAATAATATATGAATGCTCAATTATAAAAACTGGTAATTTTGAAGCTTACAAATTAAGTCATCTTATTCTGACTTAAACTTTATCGGTATATGAACAATGACTGAATTTTAATTTATCTGAACATATTAACATTCTGGGTAAAAAATATTAAGATATATATATATATATATATATATAAATACTTTTGGTACTTAAATATCTCTTTAAAAAAAAATTATTAAATTTTTTTATTTTTTTATTTATTTTTTTTTAATATTATTGAATAAACATATTTTACAATTAAAAGAAAAAATTTGAAAATTATTTGGAAGTGTTTCACCTGTTCACTGAACTGCTTACTGGCCGACTACAATATGGTAGCCTTTAAGTCCAATATAAACAAGTTCTTGTTGAGCTATCCCCTTAAATAATCCGAATTCCACCCAATGTATATTATTAATGATTACTACATTATCACCTTACTTTCATTAACCCTTATCCTTGAGTGGCTTTGGGCCTTGATAAGTGGTGATTAACTTGTAAAAAAAAAAATTAAAAAAAAAAAAAAAAAGGCAATCTAGAATGAAATATTTCAATATCTCATTGTGGGATTCCTAACATATGCAGGATTGAAAAATTTCAGTAAGTAAATATTGGGGCGAGGGGCTTAAGCAATAAACACCATCATCATTACATTGTTTTTATCTAAGAGACTGTTAAAAAAAAAAGTAATTACAAATCGAAGATTTATGATTAAACATTATTTCTGTTTCTTTTCTTGCTAGTTTTTCCTGCAGTTACAATTCTTCAAGAGCGAATATGATCGAGAAGATGAGATAAACCAAAGATTAGATGATCCTCCCACAATGGCTTCCAGTGTCCAATCTCTCACCGATTATAGCGTTGCAATGGATGGATCAATTATTGACACAAACCAGGTACGTCATTCTAGATAAGTACAGCAGATGTGTGTTATGTATAGCCATGCAATAAATTCAATGAGCTCCTTCCTCTCCTCACAACCAGACACCTGACCCTGACGACTTATGGTAAAGCATACAATACCTATGTCTGTAGTTTTATGCTCTACAGGAATGAAAGATGGGCAATGCAAAAATCAACATTCTCCACATTTTGCGCAAAAGAGCCATCATTGTTTGACTATCCAGTTGTAGATTGGTTTCCATGTATGCCTTATGGTGGCTGATCGGATGTCTGTTTGCCATTTAGTTTGATCCATGGTATCCCCCTTGTGAAGTTACCGAGCTTTCAAGTTTTCCTTGATTGTTGCAGCCCAGGTCTTGCTTGAGTGGCCAATGCTAGACAAGCTATCAACTTCCATGATACAAGCCCTGTTTATCCACCCACTATTGCGGTTGACATGATCAAACCAACAAAGATGCTTCTCAATTAGTGCTACATCCAGAGGTGGAATTTGGAGTTTTCCACAATGAATGGAGTTGCCATGATCAGATCCACAGATATTTCCCCACGGAACATCTCTGATGAGATCCCTGATGGCTTCCCAGTCAGCCTTCTTATAGTACCTTGTCATTTTAAGTAATGGCTCTTCAGCTTTGGGTCAAGAATTTAGGGCGATTTCTACTATTATCACAGCATGATCAGCATTCCCAAGTGGGCTATGGGCATTCGTTACACAATCATAGGAGACTGGTCAGAAATAGATCTAGAAGTGAGGCTTGTTGATCTTGCTGGTGTGGGAAATGTCTCAGAAACATGTCTATGATAGGGAATGCGAGATATGGAGAAGATGTGTATTATTCTAACAGCTGCGTCTGTAAGTAAATACAAAAATGATATGCAGATATTTCATGATGTGATAAAATGCATCTGAATCTTTTTTGTAAAGGGCTTTATATATATATATATATTTCATATGAGATTTAAATTTTTATATATTTCATATGAGATTTAAATAAAATTTTAATATATATTTAAATCTTTATATATATATATATTTTATATGAGATTTAAATAAAATTTTAATATATATTTCATATATGTTTAAATCTTTATATATATATTTCATATGAGATTTAAATAAAATTTTAATATATATTTCATATATATTTAAATCTTTATATATATATTTCATATGAGATTTAAATAAAATTTTAATATATATTTCATATATATTTAAATCTTTATATATATATTTCATATGAGATTTAAATAAAATTTTAATATATATTTCATATATATTTAAATCTTTATATATATATTTTATATGAGATTTAAATAAAATTTTAATATATATTTATGGTTATTAGTTTATTTAAATACATTATTAGTTCATAATTTCTTTTTGAAGGTTCTCGATGCAATGATGGAATCCCGATTATTAATTTCCTTGGAAGAAACCGTATTTGATTGTATGATCGATTTGTTTGACCGTCTCAAGAATGATATGCTGAAGACAATCATTAATTATGTATTTATTGATGTAAAAGCCAGAAGTCAACCTTATCGGAAAGATCGGTAAGTAATCATGTTCTCTATGCTTGTTTTAATGTTAATGTGTGTGTATGCATGTGTATATAAAAGATGTCTATTACGAATTCCATCTCAGCTGAATATCTGTATAAAGAAGTGAAATTTGTATCTAATCTAGCTGGAAGATCTTGTGTTATATATTAAGTGACCTTGGGAAGGACAAAGGTGGGATGTAATTGTGAAAAGTTCAATAAATCAAATTTGCCTGATGGGAAAGGAATAGAAAAAAACAAGAGTAACAAATATCTCAAATAGACCAAATTATCAGCAGAACAAGAGATATCTCTTCGGCGTCACTTCTGGTGGCATTTGAGTAAGACACACCAAGGCCAACCTAGGCTTGCCATTTATAGTGTTATGTTATTCGCATATGCAAATAAGTGGTTGCCACCACAACAGAAAGGAATAGAAAAAAACAAGAGTAACAAATATCTCAAATAGACCAAATTATCAGCAGAACAAGAGATATCTAAAGGGGTATAACACTAAAACTAAATCTCTCATCGATACTCTCACTGTAGCAGACTGGATCATGAATGTGATTGTACAACCATATAAGAATTCCTTCACAGAAGAGGCAAGATCATCATTGTAGAACATAGTATATAACTAAGATGTTTGTTCACTTTTTTTTGTGGACCGGTAAGGCTCCAGAAGAAAAACGCAACTCTGTATTTAATGGGGACAAAATATATTATAAAGCAATACAATTACAACAAATCCAGAAAATTATGTCATTCTAACTGCCAAGTGTGCATAGCTAGTGCATAATGCCAAAAGACATTCTTCTGATATTTGTAGTTGAAGAGTTCATTGTTATGTGTAGATTCAGTACCATGGCACATAAATTGTTTCAAGTTAGAGTATAGTTCTAGTTTCTAAATCAAAAGTTTATAGGAATTATTAATATTATTATTTGTTTTTTTTTTTTTTTTTTAATTCTTTGTGACGAGGCTACATAATTTGTGCATTCATTCTTTTTATGGACTGTTATCATCCTCATCTTCATAATTGTTTCGCTACATTTTCGCCAACTCACCCTCTGGCCTTCAGGGCCCATGGCACAATGGATAGAGGCATTGAGTTTACGTTTCCAAATGAGCATTGTCTGAAGATAGCTGTTTCAATCCTACCAAAGCAGGCCAGAGGATTAGTTGGCCAGAATGCTGTGAGACCCCAACAACTATGGAAGGCAGTAATTACTGGGGATAAGTTACAAGACTCCGCATTCCTATACTGTTGCGGTTAATCACTTGAAGACCAGACAATAAATTGGCCAAAATGTGGTGAAACAACAACTATGCAGATGAGGATAACTGTCCGCAAAAAGAATGAATGCACAAATTTATAGGAATTATCCGACATTCATATTGAGAGATCTTTTAACCTACCTGGATAAATAAAATAAGTTACATATTTGGCATAATGGTTAGAATGTTTGTTAATGGGCCAGATGGTCAGTGTTCAAATTTTGGTCAAGTCATACCAAAGAATCAAAACATATTTGATGTCTCTCGGCCTTATAAATAAGGTAAGGATCAAGGGTAAGTGAAACAATTTAGGAAAATAAGTGGGGTCTTCCTCTACATCTCTGTGTAGTAACCAATGAAAAGGGAGCCTTTGGGTTGCTCTTGACTATAGTCAATTAAAAATCAAGTTAACATCACTGAAGCAAATTTAAGAAATGTCATTTTGTGGATGTTATTAATGAAATTTGGTGATATAATGAACATGTTGGAAGGGTACATAGTGTCATGGAGGTCCCAAAATATGAAATCTGCTGGAACTTCAATTATGCACCAATGTCTGTTGAAGGTAAAAAATGAGTTATCTCCCTTACATTTTGAGCTTTGAACATAAACATTAAACAGTTACGGGTATATTTCTAAGTAGACGTAACTATGTATTGATGGATACAGAGTTACACCCCTTTTTTAAGAAGGCATTCATATGAAAATAATTCCAACTAGGTCAATGTACTTTGTGAAGTGAATTAAATCGAATTATATTTTATTGTTAACATGCTGCAACAATCCACCATACGAACTGATGACTCATAATCAAATATTTTGTAGGAAGAAAACTATCGATGACATAAATAAAAAAAGGGGCTGATTTTACTTTATATATTAGAAGATGGAAGAAATTCTGGGACAGGGGAGAAAAAAAACTCTTCATTAATCATAAGATCATAAGATATAATCTTCAGATGTCTCAAGGAAAATCTTCTGTGATGCACTATCCTCATTGCCGATTTCAGATTTCACATCATATCGGTTCAGACAGCAACACGACCTGACTCCAAACACACTTGATCATCTCCTTGAAAGCTATTAGCTACATATGCCAACATTGCCCCCAAAATTGTCTTCTGACAATCTTTGATCTTTTTTTAATAACACATCAGTAGTCAACAGCCAATGAGCTTAAGTAAATATGCAGTTGTGAAGGACATGAAAAAAGTCAAAGTTACTTTTAAGTTTGTTCTGTGCCTCATTTTCTACTAAATTCTTTTCCATTCTTCATTCTTTTTGATCATTTTAGTCAAATTCATTTGGACACAGCTAGTTCATTATTTGTTGTTTTTTAAAGCACACGCCCTTGCTACTTCCACTATACCTATTTTTGTCAATGTCCTGCATACTAACTTCTAACTATATAGTTCCATTTCCCCTCCACATTGTATAGATTATTGGATGTTTGTTCCAATCTAATAAAATTAAAAACAAAGCTTTGTAAATGTATTCTTCTGTTGCTTTCAAGCCGTGAATGATTGTTGCATTATCTTTTATCCCACTCAGATGGATCACATTACCATCGCAAGAAGATATCCAAGGCGGAGTTCAAGGTTTATCTACGTCTGCATGCGAAATGTTTTTGGTTTTAAAAAGTCATCTCCAACATGTTCAGGGTCTTATCAGCAAACCACTCTTTACCCATTTTTGGCAGAGACTTGCTGACAAACTCAACAAGTTTATTTTGGATGAGGTAAGATTTTAACGCTTTTATATGTGTTCACACATTTTTAAAAGACCTTGTTTGTTATGTTAGTTTGCTCTCCACGTAACTAATCATAGACACTTGAACAGTAGAACGTGTAAAGGTCGGTTTTTAATGTAGGGAAAATCCAGCTCCCCAAAAAGGGGCACTGTGGATAGGAACAAAATAATTGTTTGTCAGGAAGGATTTCTCTTCCAGTGACCGAGGACAGAAAAGATGAAGTGTAGCAGCATGCAATAATCCAAAACTAGCAAGGGAGATCACTCTAAGAACGTAACACAAAGAACAGAACTCTTTTTATCTTAATACAAAGGGAGATAACCCAACATGTCAGTCACACTAAAGTTTGAAATAACATTTTTATCACTAATCGTACAGATTGAATAGCTGCATTTTTATTTTCAATGCTTCCTAGCAATTCTATAAGGTGCTCTATTGGTTTGTCATATTCGTCATTGTTTTTCTGATATGTGTCTATACATTTTGTACTCAGATGCAAAGCGATCTTCATTACATAACAATGCCTCTTCCTAGATGGTTTTGCAATGATTAATACAAAACTGAATCGATACTCCTTGTTATGCAAAACGCTCCATGACTCTTAAATGAAAACTGAAATTATCTTCCTTCAATAGTAGAAACACACTTAACACCTACAACTTCTATCTATTCGCATCTACTGAAAACTTGCCCAAATATCTATTTACTTAATTATACATACGGAATACGCCATGACTTAAAATTTACCTTTAGTTATACTCGTACTGTACTGCACTTACACCTTAACCCTCCTGTAATCTAAAATATACAGAGATTGGGCACAATTCTTAGCTCAATTCCTAATACCTTATACCTACTCATACTGTAACGTTATCCTGTACCTAAGCTAACATATAAATAAAATAAAAAATTGAAAAATCTAAAGGTAAAAGTCTTAATCCGTACTAACACCTTTCTAACAAGCCTGGTTACATAGTGGCTTCCACTGCATGAGCTTTTTTTTTAAGTAACAATGTCCCTAAATCACTTTGAGGAGTGTAACTATTCAGTAGATATATAACCTCTACAAACTAACCATGCGGGGGTCACAGAAATACCTGGATTAGGATCCAGGTGTTGAGCAATACCCGCCCTAGACTGATGGACCCAGTAGATCTTCCCAGATCATCCGTCTAGGAGAAGGAAAACTGAAACTAAACCTAAGGGGAGGGAGGCCTCTCCAGTCTTGGATGACAACCTTCCTAGAGCTGGTAACACAAACAAATTACCGGTCTGTAAACCTAAACTGCTTAAGGAGTAGATAGGCTCTGTCTATCGCCCGGCTTCCATACTCCTTCTTTGCCTATTTAGTCAGGCGCAGAGACGCTATCACAATGATTCGATAAAACACTCAGTGGTAAATCTTGTTTCTTGTCTAGGGTAATGAACACCGTTTTCCCCACCCCGACACATCCCATCCCTCAAAACTGGGCACTTGAGAGTGCTTGAGTATCACATATGCCTGTGCAATTAGATTGGGTTGACCTTCTTCTGATGGGTTGAGGGTATCGGATTGACAGTTCCTGACTGTTGTTTCCAATTGGTAGTACAGAAGCCCTAATTCTTTGGTAGCGCTTAGAGCGGCTGCTCCATCAACAGTTGTATAATATTGGGATGTTTGTAGTGCCATGTCGCGCATGGAAAGGGACCCTGCACTCATCCCCGATGGGCTTTCCTGAGGCCACAGTCCTAGTTGAAGAAAGGTCAGCTGATGGTTTACTTGTGATGCATGTCTGATACCCCGCATAACCTCTTTTTCACCCCCCCCCTTACCTAATTGAAACTCTTTAAAAACATGATGACAGTACAATCAAAAAATAAGCTTAAACCAGGCTTAGGGTCAAACAAATCCAAGTTGCCTCCTCCCTTGAGGCTTGCATTCACAAACATCCGTAGGCTTAGAACTAATTTAACTGATGTTGAAGCATTTCTCCTAACAAATACCCTGGATATCTTAGCACTAACCTACACTCCTCCATCCGCTCTAACTACTTTAACATGCTTGAATATCTCCCACTCTGCCGTAAGGACTCTGACAGACATATGCACGGACTTTGAGTTTACATTCATAACACCCTCCCCTTTACTAGAGAAACAAACCTAGAATCGGACGATCAAGCCTTTATGTGCTTTAGACTAAACATGCAACATAACATTAACTACTTTTATTTTCTCTACTGCTCTCCCTCGACCCAGGACTGCACCATAATAAATAAAGTCTCTGACAGCATAGACACAGCACTCTCCCTTGACACTAGCGCACAAGTACATGTATTTGGTGACTTTAATGTCCACCACAAAAACTGGCTTGGATTCTCTACTTACACAGATGCAGCGGGCAGCACAACACAAAGCTTCTCTATATCTCACTCCCTATCACAAATGATTACGTTTCCAACCCGTTTCTCTGACCAGCAAGAACAAAACGCATCACTTTTAGATCTGTTTCTGACCACAGTTCCCGATGAATGTATAATGAATGGTGACAGCCCACTTGGGAACGCTGATCATGCAGTGATAATGGTCGAAATCGCCCTAAACTCTAAACCCAAAACTGAAGAGCCAGTGCTCAAAACAACGAGATATTACAAAAAGGCTGACTGGGAAGGTATCAGAGATCTTACCAGAGATGCCCCATGGGGAAATATTTTTTCTCTCCCTGCTGAACATTGTGCAAATGAGATAACTGAATGGTTCAAAAGGGCAATTGAAGCACATGTTCCCATGCGGAAATTTTATAGCAAGCCCCACTCTCCCCAATAGTTTACTTCTACTTGCGCAACTGCCATTGCTCAAAGGCAGCATGCATACCGTAGATTTAAAAGACATAAGTCCAGTTCAAACAAACAGAAGTATATAGAAGCTAGAAGTAACGTTAAGAAAGAAATAGCGACAGCTAAGAGAGAATTTACTGAAACCACTAAAAAACGCATTGAAGCACAAAAATTAGGAACTCGAGACTTCTGAAAAATCTACAACAGTGTAGTAAATAATGGGCAATCAACAATTCCCCCACTAACCAACAATCATGAGGTTGTTTGCTCAGCAACCGAGAAGGCTAATATGCTCGCCAGTCGGTTTGCCTCAAACTCCATATTGGACCCTTCCAACCACCCCCTACCTAACTTTCCTTTTCGAAGACATCACGCTAACAATCTAAAAATCACCCCTGCTCAGGTGCATTCTATCATAAAAAACCTTGACACTTCAAAAGCTTGTGGACCTGATCTCATCCCAGCTGTGCTATTAAAAAAGTGCTCAGCCAAAGTAGATCCAGTTCTCTCCAAACTCTACAACAAATGCCTTAATGAATCTTGGCTTTCCGGGCTGTTGGAAAACTGCTTCTGTGGTATCAGTATTCAAGAATTCTGGCGAAAGAAGTGATCCATCAAATTATTGCCCCATTAGCCTCCTCTCACTTTTTGCCAAAATATTTGAGACCATAATTAACCATGCTCTAGTCCATCACCTTACAGATGCTAAACTTCTGACTGACCAACAATATAGATTTAGACAAGCCCGTTCCACAGCAGACATCCTAACTTTAATCTCTGAACGTATATACCATTCTCTAGACAAAGCAAGGGAGGGCAGAGCGGTAGCTCTAGATTTATCTAAGTCTTTTGACAGGGTATGGCATGAGGGTCTCCTCAGGAAAATTAGATCATACGGTATCACTGGTAGACTACATAACATAATTAAATCCTTCTTAGATAAGAGAAAAATTCAGGTTGTCCTCGACGGTCGTACATCTAAACAATATGATATAAATGCGGGAGTGCTGCAAGGGTCTATCCTTGGACCTCTATTGTTCCTAATATTCATAAATGACCTCCCCGACAAACTTGCCTCTGAGATGGGTATATATGCTGATGACACCACACTCTATAACAGGCATGACAGGAAAACAAATGAACACATATCTAAAGAAATGGCAAAAACACTAGAGGATGACCTCCAATCTGTAGTGGAATGGGGTAAAAATGGATGGTCACATTCAATGCTGCCAAGACTAAACTGATTTCCTTCAATAATTATAAGAAACCTTCTCTGCCACCAATAGCAATGGCCAGTGACTCTTTATCTGAGAGTACATCTTTCAAACTCCTTGGCCTAACGTTCACAGGAAACATGAGTTAGAACAATTACATTGAAAGCATTGCCAGGGCCGCTGCAAAGAAGGTAAGCTCTCTCTACCATGCTAGAAAACTACTAACACCCGAAAGTATCCTGTACCTCTATAAGGCCACCATTCGTCCATGTATGGAGTATTGCTGTCACATTTGGGCTGGTGCATCTGCTACTAGTCTCTCGCTCCTAGACAAGGTTCAAAAGAGTCGCCAATCTGATAGGCCCTAAACTGGCATCTAAGCTTCAGCCTCTGTCCCATCGTCAATGTAGACACCCTCGACAAACCCGACAGGCAGCTAAATCTCACCCCCACACAGTAGAGATCCCTAGATGTAAAAGATCTTTCTACTTCAGTAGTTTCTTCCCCAGAACCGCTAGACTCTGGAATTCCATTCCAGGTTCCTGCTTCCCCAACTGTACTGATATGCAGAAATTCAAGTGTAATGTGAACCGACATCTTGCTGCCCAAATCCCTACATAGTACCCCAGTAGTTGTTGCCCCTGATAGTAGCCCCCTACACCAAAGTGGCAATTTGCCTTATTTGGGGGGAAAATGTAATAAAAAAAAAAAGTAAAAAATAAGACGCTCTGTCTTTCAGTTGGTCTCGCTTAAGTTTGAAATAGCATTTTATTTTGAGATCCATCCATGCATCTCTTTCAGAATCTTTGTCCATTTATTGGACAGTTGTTCTATCAATCTAATGCAGCATTTTCATTACCAAATGCATATTGAATGGCCGCATCTTAAGTTTGAACATTCATCTGTGTGCATTCACTGCACAGGCCATGATTGTCCACTCATTCTGCTGGTCCAAGTATCAATTGTGTAGTCACAGCCAGTGCTGGAACAGAAAAATTCTCTCTTCAAATAAAATTGTAACTCCAGTTTAAAATAGGTAACAAAAGTTTATTTATTGAAGGTTACAATGATACTCATTTTCTTGAACTGAGCAACGGATTTGCAAATGAGAATTCTTAGTCTAACCAAATCAAAGCACGAATCCAACCAAACACAAACAGACCATCTGTTTCTGAGAACAATTCCCCTGAAAACCAAGTGGGCAGAGGATTGTGGGAAGTTTAGCAAGATGTCTTTTCCCATTAAATTTAAATTCCTGCATGTCAGTGCAGTCATGGAAGCAGAAAACAGCAAGGGAATTCCAAAGTTTAGCAGTCCAAAGAAAGAAACTATTAGAGTAGGAGGCTTTCTGGCATCTAAGGATGAAGGGGGTGATTTTGCTGTCTTATCTATAAACCTAAAAAAAAATACTGTTTAGGGTTTCCTGGATAGCCATCGAATTTGGAAGAGTATAACCACAGCAAGAAACCTAATATATAAACACATTACATTTTCTACAAAAAAAAAATTAAATTCTGGATCATTAAAACTCCAGATCAGACATATTTCTAATTTCTTTTGTGGTTTCTCTTCCCTTAATTAAATACCTCTCCCACATCAAGCCTGCTATTTGGATACATTGCAAACATGCAACCTATTAAATATGTCACCTAATGCATGCTTACACAAGAATATTTTTATCTTACTTTTGAAAGGAAAAGGTTTTCTAATTATAATTTAAAAATTTTTTATTTTAATCATTCAATTTTTACTAAGGTTTTAAGGGTTTTTTTTGTTTTTTTTTTGTTATTTGCATATGAACTGTTTCCTTTACTTCATTTTTTTTGCTGAAAATGACCCATTTACAAAACATTTTTTCATAATTTCTAGCAAGTATCCATTTTACCTCAATCTTGTACATCAACCCTGCCTTATCCTAAAAAATAGAATGGCAAATTTGAAAATAATAATTTTTTTATATTTCTGAAATTTTAAAATTAAGATTGATTATTCGTATTATTTGGATTTTTTGGACTACTGTTCTCATCTTGAGTTTTATTTTCACAAAGTTTATGTAACCTCAGACCTTCTTCAGGTGTATATTGTCAAACTTGGGAATTTTTCTATTGAATTCTGGGGGTCTTTCTTTCGAATTTGTAATCTGCACAGAATTTCGAGCAGAACCCTTTATTTAATGCATCAGGGTAGCATGCTCTTGTTCTATCAGCCATGACTAGGCAGAAATCTTAAGTGATTCACAATTGTAATGTAGACAAAAAATTTCGAGTTCAACAAGGTATCTGAAGAAGGTCGGAGGTTGCATCAATCAAAACCTGCAAATAACACTCAAGATGAGAACAGAAGTCTGAAGAATCTAAATAATATGAATAATTTTTTTTATCTGAAAATATGGTGTTTTATCAATATAGAATTCCAACATATTTTTTTTAATTATATATAGAATAAAAAAAATTGTATTTAAATGAAATATTTTAGAGGATGCTGAAATCCTCGATAAATATCTACTCTAGAAGAAGGTATCATTATACATTTTAAACTTACATAAAACCTCCTGCATTAACAAGTTGATTAAAAAAATATACACAATTTGCAAATAATGTAACAGAATGCATGTGAGAGTGTTGGAAAATATCAGCAGGAGCATGCAAAGATATTAGCAGCAGTAGCCGAAAAAAATATATGCAAATTAGGAAGTATACGCAAGCTGGCGCGAGAAGAAAAAGGAAAAAATAGAAGAGAAAAATGCAACACATACTTGGGACAGAAACAAAGTGGTCATAGAAGAGAATGGACGTGTAAATGCAAAGGCAAGAAATGGCTGGCTACGGCTGGCATGAGGTCGGAGAAGAAAAGTGTATGCTGGGTGAGATGGACAATGGCGAGAGATTTTTTTTTAAGTGGTGTTGAAACAATTATAATGGTAATAAAAAAACTTTTGTTGAGAAAGAAAAAATGCCAATCCGGATTTTTATTTATTCCTTGTTTGTATGTAACGGCAACGTTACAATAATCCAAT
The DNA here is from genome assembly GCF_053919585.1 of Euprymna scolopes. Lineage (NCBI taxonomy): Eukaryota > Metazoa > Mollusca > Cephalopoda > Sepiida > Sepiolidae > Euprymna > Euprymna scolopes. The sequence goes on along the minus strand of NC_136509.1, from coordinate 105,490,656 downwards.
ATTGTCTATTATGTTAAATTGAGTTCCCTGCTAAAAATTGAACAAGTATGTATGCATTTTTATGTACCAATTTGGTGCATAAGTGATAAACAAATTTTTCTGTTTTTTTTTTTCTTTTCCTTTTTTCAATTGAATAACAAGTAGTAGTAGGAGGAGGGGGATGAGATTTTCCATATGTAACCTTCAATTCTTATATTATTGACAAAGGAGTCCCAGAGGAAATAGTTTACAATACCCTCCCCCCTCTTTAAAAATTAGAAAACGGATTGAAAAAGTGAATAACTGCACAGATACAAATAAAATCAAGTCAAACTTGTGTAACAACTATTTTGTCTTTATTTGTCAAAAGACTTCAGCAGAGTAAGGTAGCCTTTTTCTTTTTTTTTTTTTCTTTTTTTTTCTTTTTTTCTTTTTACATGTTATAAAAAAACCTTTATTAAAGTTTAGCATGAAGTTCTTCAAGAAAATTAATTTATGGCATTACTGGATGAATATGTAATATAATCTGATACATGGCAATGTCTTTCTTTCTGATCTTCTCTGAGCAGCCTTGGGACAAACTTTGTGCAAATCTTCAATATCTTCAGTTCCTTGCAAATAATTGTGTGTACAGTTCCCACACTGACATCAAACTGTGCTCTTATTGTTTATAGACACACGATTGTCCTTATCCATGAAATTCTTTATTTGGCCAATCAACTCTAGTGTTCTGTCTTGCATACTCCTCCTACACCTCTCATCATCCCTCACAGACTCCCTGACTTCCTTGAATCTTCTATGCTGCTCAAAAACTGATGCTCAATTCATGCAAGATGGTCCAAAAGCAGTCTGAAGCATTCCATATGTTTCTGTGGTATTTTTTCCAAGTTTAAAACAGAATTTTATTGCATATCGTTCTTCTAAAGTTTCCTCATATCCAGATTGCAATTTTTGAAATTCACTAGCTGTGACAATCAGGTTTTAGTAAGGTGTATTCCAATTCCTGCTGTTCATTTGAACCTGAAATCATAAAAATCAGTTAGTCATCTCAAAATATGTATAGCAATAATATACTGAATTTCAAGAGTCTATGACAATTTTAAGTGCCTGTACAAAAAAAAGTCTGGAAACTTATTGAAGCCACCTCATAATTGTTCCAACCTTACATGGAAATTTTGTTTAACACTATTTTTACACACTCATATTGAATATTGCTACATTTGTGCTGATGCAACTTCATCTGGCCATGTCCTCCATTGCTTAGGCATGTGATGTTATGTTTTATTTTTAGCCACTAAAAGCATTTCCTTTTTATGCTATTCCAGTCTGATGAGCAATGCTGTTTCTTTGCCTGATATCAAACGCCATAACGATTTGACTGATGAGTAAAAATAATTTTATTTTGCAGGTGATTTTGTCCAATTACTTTAGCGATGGTGGAGCTGCCCAACTTCACTTTGATTTGACTCGAAATCTTTTCCCATTGTTTGGCGATTATACCCAGAAACCAGATGCCTACTTTAGACTGTAAGCATTTTAAAAATTTTATTTCTCATGTGTCTGATTATTATAAACACAATGTCCATTCTCCCTTGTAATACAAAGGCCTTTGCTAGAAAATGGTTTTCATAGACCAATGTGTTGATTTTTTTATTTATTTTTTTTTTTTTTTTTAATCATCAAAAATTAATTGCCCGATTTTAATTAAATTTTCAACATTTATTTAATAAAACAGAAATATATAGAAAATAGAAATTATGCTCTGCCAGTGTTTGCACTAATATTCATATAAAATCATAGCATTATGTCAGTAATTTATCATATATAAATTGTCATTTCTGATGACCTAAAAGAAAAAAAAAACATCTACTGCTAGCTCTTTATTTGCAGTGGATGATTTCATTCTGATTTAATTTTTAACAATTGGAGTTGTCTGACATTTTGCTTCCTCATCAGTTGGAATGATTTTATCCAGAGGTTAGAAAAATGCAATTTGTTTACTTACTAAATTTTCTGTGATGAGATGAGTATATTTATTTATAAAAAATAAATATGCATTAGTCTTTATTATAGTGTGAAGAACAATTATATATTTTATAAGGAATACAATGAAAAAATTAGCATTACAATTTTCAAGAGAAAATGTTTAATAGAATTTAAGATTTTGGTCAAATTAATAGTTATATTTAACAAAAATAAACAATATTAAATAATTCAATAAACTGAAAAGATCTCCAAAATGAAAACCTCTCTAGTCTATTCCTCTGTTAGTATGTTCAGAGATAGCTAGTGTCAGCTTTGATTATAATATAGATTTGGATTTAAAAAAAAAAAAAAGATTTATATGAATGGTCTCAACCAGAACTTTGGATGTAGTTTTGGGGTTGAAAGACAAGCTTTGTCTTATCAATTAAATTCCAGAATAATCATCAAAATCACAATTTATCATCTCAAAGTGCTCCTAGTTTAGGACAGTAAAATTAAAGAAATAAAAAAAAAAATATATATATAAAAAAATTCGTCTTTGCAAGCCAACAACCGCCGGGTTTGAGATCACCACTGACACCAACCTTTGTCTGTCTGCCTGCCTCCCTCCGACTTAACCTTGGCAACTCCTTTTATACATGTCTCCCGCGTGATTTCACATGATTTTGCATGACCTCCACCAGAGAACACCTTTTAAAACTATGAGCGCCATCTTGATTTCTCTTTCTTTCGCCCAACCTTGCCCGACACACACGCGGTAAGACCTCTGTTCGTTTGATCTGTTTTTTCCCTTTCTTTTTCTCCTTTCCTTCTGCTAACTTTAAACAACATGCCTCCCTGATCTCTGAATCACATTTCATAATCCCTCATCCACTGTGGCGGTCATCTTTCCCTACTTGGTCTCTGAAGTGTCTCGCCATCCTCCCGCTGCACATCGCTTTCCACCATTTCATTATCCACTGGCCTGATATCAAGAATATGTCTTGGTACTCCATCTACTGCAACATTGTTGCTAGTATTATTCCCAGTTATGCGTCCTCTGCTCCACTGGTACATCGCGCCCCTGGGGGCTTCACCCATACTTCGTCACCGAGTTTGATGGTCTCTGTTGTCTCCGTCTCCCTGCTTGCCGGCTCAACACTAGGATGCCTCCAGGAGTATTTGAATATTGACAGGTGTGGAACTATCCCTTGCTGTTGCTCCGATCTAGGTGACATGTTGTACCAATAGACTGCTTGCTTAGGCGAGGTGTTCCCTCTCTCTGCCACTGCCTTTATTGTCCGGTGGTTTCTTTCTACAATCCCATTGCCACTGGATCTATAGGCAGCTCTAAAGAATTGATGGATATTCCATTTCTTTAGCACATCCGCAACTGCTGCCAATCTAAATGCAGTACCATTGTCGTTTAGAAGCTCTTCCACTGGACCGTGCTCCAGAAACACCACGTCAAGGGCTGCTGCTATTTCACTGCCCATTTCACCTCGCAGCCTTTTCCATAGGGTGAAGCGCCCCGGGCCACAGTCGACCATTGTCATGTTACCCCCCCCCCCCCGGTAATGTGTGACATCAACTGCAACTCTTTCCCAGGTCCCAGTCACACCTAGTTCTCCAGTTTCATGCGCCCTTGGAGCGGGGTCAATTGACTGACATTTGTCACAAGTCCTGACCACTTGTTTCACTTGTTCCTTTGGGACACTCAGATCAACTTTTCTCACCAGGTCCTCTCTGCCCCCTTATGTTGCAGATTGTGCAACTCTTGCACCCCAGAGTTATCCAGATGAGTCACTGCAGCAATATGCTTTTTTGTTGGCACAAGCCAGCTTTTTCTCACTCTTGTGAGAGCATCGGCTTTGTTCTTCTCAGAGGCAACCATGATTACGCGCAGCTTCAAAGAAAGCTCCTGCATCAGCTCACCCAGCATCGCGCGCCTGCGCTTCACTAGTATCTCTGCTGCCCCTTTCGTTCTTATCCTTTTGTTATGTGAAATCATCGATTTCAGCCAAGCAAACACAGTGGCAGAGTCTGTTTTAACATAGATGTTGTGTAGTCCCCATTTTAATAGCTTCAAGTGTTTCTAGTTTAGGACAGCAAAATTAAAGAAATATAAAAAAAATTCATATTTGCAAGCCAACAACCTCCAGGTTTGAGATCACCACTGACACCAACCTTCGTCTGTCTGCCTCTCTCCGACCTAACCTGTCAACTCCTTTTATACATGTCTCCCACGTGATTTTGCGTGACTTCCACCAGAGCACACCTTTTAAAACTATGAGCGCCATCTTGATTTCTCTCTTTCGCCCAACCTCGCCTGACACACACGCGGTAAGACCTCTGTTCATTTGATCTTTTTTTTCCCCTTTCTTTTTTTCCTTTCCTTCTGGTAACTTTAAATAACACTTGCAAATCAAGATGGTTGACATATGAACTCGTTTTTAAATATAACTACTAAATGTATTGGATGTTTTCAATTCTTCTCTTTCTATATTGTATTTCTTTTAGTCTGTCTATCAGTTACTCTTTTTCTTGGAAACTACTTAGCCGATCTGACTGAAATTTTGTATGGACCTTTTTTGATAAGGTGTGACGAATAAAGTATTATGGCATTCGTTTAATGTACAGTTAGGGATTAACCACCACAATACCACATTTACTCTAGAAGTTTGGCATAAACCACTCATTCTAAATCTAAGTCAACAGGCTAAAACCTTTGCCCGTTTTTGATGGACTAAAAAGTCTAGTATTTATAAATTTATTTTCAGATTTTAAAATTCTTTAAATTCTTTTTAATTTTGAATTTTATTTATGAAAACTTTTTGACAACAATCTTTAATTTGATTTATTCTTTTCTTTTGTTCGGCAGCTTGAAAGAAGCGTGTATCCTGTTGACCTTAAAGGTTGGATCAGCCATTTTGTTGAAACAAGTTTTGGAGCTTGCAGCAGATCGTGGAATGGCCAACGGAGATCCAAATGCAACTGTGACAGACCCGAATGCATCGTTATACGAGATTGGGGTGTTCAAGCTGAGCCCCGAAAAAGCTTTAGAAATCATTAGTCATAGAACCAACTTATCATTAGGATAAAAACTTTGAAGTATTCTTAGACATTTCTTTTACTGCTGTCCATACACTTATATATATATTGTACACAGAAAATATATATAAAACTTATATTTAATATATGTGCAATATATTATATAGCATATAAATTATAATTTATATAATATACTTCAAAATCAAGAAGTAAGAATTAAGTTTATAAGCCAAAAATTACTGTAGGATAGAGAGAATATGAATATTAATATCTATATAGTAATCCCAGCCAGATTATAAAGCTCAATACAACTAAACTAGGAAATAGAGCTTGTCATAAAAGAAGAATACAATTAAAGACTGTAAATTATAATTTACAAAAATTTATTATTCAACAGGATACTCAAAAAGAAATATTAAGATTTCCTTAATCTGAAGAGTTTCAAAGAATGCGTTCTTTTTATCAGAGGAAATGAATATAGCGAAGCTATGAATTTGCTGGTACTGGCATAAATTGAAACTGCATTATATGAAAATTAATTATATATGCAAAGAAAGTTCATGAAGTGAAAAACGAAAAATTTCTTTTTAAGTATTCTGTCGAACAATAAATTGTAAATTATAATTTACAATTTTTAACTGTGTTCTTTTATAATATGCTTCATATATAAAACACACACGTTTTTTGCAGAATTTGCCATAAATGTAGTTTTTATACTACTACTAAGGTCTACTCATGTATTGAGCATTGTTGAAATAAATACTGAAAATATATATATATATGCAATATATACTATATGTGTATATGAAATAGTAATAAATTATGTATAACATGTTGTAAGAAATTAAGATAGAGTGCTCGATTAAGAAAATAAGAGTATGTAATATGTGTTTAGTTCAATATAAAATTGAATGATTAGACTTGCGTACCTTTGGATTTCCTTGTCATTAGCAATTGAGGGACAACAAGCCTTCATCAAAATGCATACAATTTGACAAACTTTGAAGGCTGGTTGACTTTCAATTGTTAACACCTAGGAAATCTGAAAGTATAAGAGCCCATTCATTCAAATTTGTATAATATTGAAATAAACACACACACACACACACACACACACACACACACACACACACATATTACTGGCTGTACATAAATTTATTTTGATCATGTTCAAATTGTGCTTTGTACAAAATTTTAGACTTTTATGTAATGAGCGTTCCTATGAATTTAAGAATCTTTTCTGGTTAGTAATTTTAAAAGTGCCTGATATTTATTTTCTTAGTTCAATGATAAAAAGAAAACAAATATTAATATAAAAATTAAAAAAAAACACAAAGAAATATAATTTAAATGTTACAACATGAGTTTTGTCAGTATCTCTACAAAATTCAAATCCATCTTCAGCAACAAAACAAGTGAGACTTATTGAGAGGTTGTGTCCTGTATAGCTGAATGTATGCATTCTTTAAGTCTAATTAAATTATTGAATTTTTGCTGATATATTTTTGATTTGATAAAAGCCCATATCAGAAACGAATCCAGGAAAGTTCAATTTGAAGAAGATAGAAACCTTGTTTAGTACCTCCTCATCAAATCCATTGATTTGAAAATCAATCGCGTAATTTTGGACAATTAGAATGTAAGGGACATTCTATACATAGACGACTCAAATTTGGGGCAGAGAACAATTTGAATGAAAGTCTTGTTGCATCCGTTAAAACATTCACGCTTGCTGAAATTTGCCAAAACTACACCTATTGTCCTTCTCCACATACATGTACCTCAACTTCTGATGAGTTGCAGTGCACTTAAGCATAGTATACAATAATTTCATTTTTTAACATGATCATCACATTTCAATATTGAATTTGCATAAAAGATTTCAATTTCATCAAAATAAGTACTTAATTTATGTACATCCTGTATATAAAGCATATTCATAAATATGTGCAATATATATGTGTATACATGTGTGTGTGTGGTGTTTTTATTTAATTTCAAGTAAACAATTTACATGGTAAATAATATTGAGCACTATTAATAACTTTGTTAAATAATTCATTGTTTTTAATCCCTTTAACCTAGATAGAATACATATATATATATATATACAGCAATAAATCTATAATTTCAGTTAAATGAAAATATTACTGCAGTTCCATGGCTCTATAATTCATCAGAAATATTTATGTTTCTCAACAATGATATACATTTGAATGAAAAAATCAACCTTATTTTTTTAAGTGTTTAAATGCGACATTTGTAAATTTAAGGCACAAAATGCTATTTTTTCATTGCTGAAACTTTTTCATAAGGAATCGAGAAATTTTTAGCAAGAATTTTTTTTTTTTTAGAACTCAGGTTTTTACTTGGTATTTTTCAATAAAATGTTCAATATTGTTGAATTATTTAGTGCAATATGAATTACCTAGCCATAAAACTGCAGTAAAGTGTTGTTTTAAATAAGTCAAATTACCTATGAATTTTATACAACTATCTGAAAAGATTTTGAGTTTATTATATGTAGAAACATCTGCTGTCTTGGTGCTGCTTTAGAATTGAGAATTCGGATAAATATGTATTATATATATATATATATATATATATATATCTATCACTATATTAGATAAAATATGTATAATATATATATTAGGCATATATAATATATATAATTTAAAAATGAGCCAAAATGAAAATTAAATCAGTTTATTTTTCAAGATAAATTTTTGAACACGAATGTGTCCAGGTTTGTTAAACTTCTGAAATACTCTCCCTCCATTATTTGGACTAGAAGAATTTGAAATTTGTATGGATTGAACCTTGCATCTAATTTGTAAAATATTGTTTACATCCAATGTTTCAAGTGATTGTTAAAGAGATTTTACCAAGAGTTTTTCTTTCTTGTTCCATTCTTTCCAAATTCTCATTAGTTCATCTGTTTGGATAATTTGGACATCACTTGAAATAAGTATTTTTTATATGCAACATTTTAAAATGACTTTGAATAACGGCAGCATTTATTATAATTAACTTTTTTTTTTTTTTAATATTTCTAAATTGCTGAAGAATTTCTTCCATGGTTAGAGCTAAAATGTGTCAAATAAGGAAATTAAATCTGAAAAAAAAAAACCTATTTTATATATACTTTTCTCTATATCATTTCTTCAGGCATTAGCTTTTACTTTTTATTTATATATATTTTTCGACTTTATCTTTTTTTTTTAATTTGGATTCATATTATTGGATGTATGTTATTCTCAGACGCAAAGAGTGAGGATGGCGTGATCAACCAAATAGATGTTTCCTATAAAATTGGTTCAACTTAATTCAATTCCTATCAGATTTCTTGTAATCAACATGCACAGTAATACCATCAATTAGAAGTTTCCTAAAACTCGAGGTAAAAATAACACTTTTTCTTCTATCAATTGTTTACAATAGGTATTGTTTTAGCATTAAAAAAGGGTTGATATGCTATTAAATAGAATAAAATCTTCTCGAATTAGGGTCCATGGAAAGAATTTCTCTGACGTTTCTAAATAATTTTTTGCTTGTTGCCATTGTTTTATCATTTTATTATTAATTTATTAATTAAACAATTTCCACAGTGACCCCTCCTCTTCAAAGCCCGTTTTTGTTTTCTCTTGAGAAAATGTTTTGTTTTGTTTTTTTCAGAAGAATTTAAAAAACAAACAAGAAAAATCAATATGTGCCCAAAAGCTGGGCCTTGATACACGTTTCAATGCCTGAGGGGAAAGAAATACAGCTACCAGACATTAGTTGTCGAATATTTTCATTTGTAGTTTAAATGGGCCCAGAAATGCTGAGAATTAATGTATTAATTCTAGTGTAGTTGGTTTTAGAATTATATTTTAGACAAATTTACTTGTCTCTCTGAAAAAAGATAAGTCTGATGAAAACAAGTTAATGTGTTATAAAATGATGTTTCTGAATTTTTGAGATGAGGATTGGTTATTTGTATTATTTGGATTCATTCAAACAATAAAAGGTTGGAGGTTACATCAACCAAAACATTGTGAAAATCTCACTCAAGATGAGAACAGTAGTCTGATGGATCCAAATAATACAAATTGTTGTTAAATGTTTTACCTGGAAATATTTGAGTGTTCCTTTTTTTTTTTTTTTTTTTTTTTTTTTGCTTAGTTTTTTGAAGATCAATGTTTTCTTTTATGAGTTAAATATAATTTGAAGATTCTTTATTTTGATTAGCATTTTTTATTTTTAAGGTTTTTTTTTTTTTTTGGTTTTTTTTTTCTTTTAATTTCCAGGATTGTTTAACTTTAGTACAAAAAAAAAAAAAAATAGAAGTCAACAAAATTAAATCGAAAATATTTTTACTAATATTTTATTCCTTTTATTGACCATGACAATATTTTTTATCACTTTTATGCAAAAGATGTTATTTACAAATGAAGGTGCTAGTCTCAGGGTTGGAGAGTTTAAGGGTAATGTGTGTGATTTATGAATTTGCATTATGACAGTATTAAAGGGTTAAAAAAGGGATGCCCAGAAAGTATAAAAAGGAGGATACAGATGCCAATCAATACAATGCTATTAACATATTTATTTGTACTTGCAGCGGCATTCATCCTTTTCAGATTGAGCTCACTTCTTTCCCGGCAGAACCATGACAGCCCATGCGCAGTGGTATTAAAAAACGTTGCAAAATATAGTTCCTATTTACTTTGCCTCTCCACGAGGGCAGAGTTAGACATTAAGGTCGTTTTTTTAATGTGGAGAAAGGAACAAAAATAAAAAATTGTCTCAGTCGTGAAGGATTTCTCCACTACTAATCCAGAACAAAGAATTGAAGTGTAGCATTAGAACAGATACTACACTTGTAGTTAATTAATCGCAATTCCACCATTTGAAAACGAACCACAGAGAAAGAATTATTGTTTGTTATATAGAAAAGTGCATAAAACATCTTGTGTGTGTGTATGTAGCACATGGTGAAGAAAATAGCACATAGAAAATTAGGAACAATAAAGACAATTACACACAGTTGCTTGGTTATACACAATTATTGTGAAGACAACCACACATAAGGAAAATAATACATAAGAAAGTTAAAAGTCCGGGTTAGTTGAAAACGGACGGGAATGGTGTTCATTCCTCCATTTTAAAAGTCCCTATGCTTCTGGTCCTTAATCTCGTGAGAAATTACAATAATTTAAAGTCTCTGACTGAGATAAAGGAGGCAACTTTGCCCTAAGAGGTAAAGAGTTACTCCCCTTATATGTCGTCCTAATATTGTTGCTAAAGAATAATGTTATAACTGATATATAAAGAGACACTCTTCATAAAAAGCGGGAGGAACAGTTTAATAGTGTTGGAGCCTCAAAAAAAAAAAAGGGGGGTGCTTGTTTACATTGGTGGTCTTTTAAACCAACACATTTCAGGTTAAAACGTTATTATGTGCTTATATGCCATGGTGAAATTAGTATAAATTCTGAAAATTCTGAAAAATCATCCAGTAGAAATATATAATTACAAGTAAAAATATATTTTATTGAATTATTGAGTTTTATGTTTTGATGTGGAAGGTTTGTACAGCAAATTTAGTATGACAAACTGACTTATCTCCCTTGGCTTAAATTGAATTAAATTAAAGGTTTGTCATTTTAAAATTGACCCTAATTATGGATGATGTTTTTAACAAATGCATTTCTTGAATAATTTTTTGTCGTTTTTGGTATTTATACTAATTTTGCAATGATATGTAAGTACATAATGTTTTCACCGGAAATGTGTTGGTTTAAAAGATCACCAATGAAAGCAAGTCCCTAAAAAAGTCTTTATATTTTCAACATTTTTTTTTCACTGGTCTCCATACTATTATATTAAGTGCTTGGTAATGAGGGAGGAAAACAGAAACTGAATGAAAAGTAAATGCATTGATCAAAATAAAGGAAAGGTACAAATAAGATGTTTATTGAAAGTCTTGTTATGATATAAAAAATATATGGATGCTGTTGATGTCAACCCATTGATTTAATGGACACAAAAATATATTTGTAGGTGGAGGTCGGTTTATGTATTTCATGTGTAAAGAACAAATTCACAATTGTTTGATGCGTGAACAGGAAACTAATCTTGCTAGAAAACATCCTGTTGACTGAAGTTAAACTGATCTCGGTGAAAGATGTCTCCTGGAAAGAGAGGGTCGGAAGCATCATGTTGACTTATTGATATCTGTCTAGGCCTTGTCATTTTCTCTTGTTGTCGGTTAGCTAAGATGTTTATATGGTAATGGATTAAAAGCTGCTAGTTCAACATTTATTGATTCAAAATTATAAATTTGTATGAGATCTTATCATGAGTAATGTAACAATGTTCATAAAAGTATTTTTATTTTGTTTCTTGCTTGGATTATGTATGTGTCTTTGTCTATTTACCTCTCCATAAGGGTAAAATTAGACACAAGGCCAGTTTTTAATGTGAGGGGAAACTCCCAGCACTTCAAGAAAGGAATACACTGGATTGGGAGAAAAAAAAGTAAACCTTGTCTCCGTATAGAAATATTTCTCTTTCAATGACTAAGGACAGAAAAAAAAATGAAGTGTAAAATCAGAAAAGATACTACACTTTGTTTCTAGTCAAAAGGTTAGGGAAAGTTATTATCTTATTCAGACATAATTTAAATTAAAAAATAACGGCATACCAACCTCCCTTAAATTTATTTCAGAAAATTGTTCTTACTATGACTGCAATTACATTGTAAATAAAATTTGCTGCTTATAAGCATAAATGAAAATTTAAAAGAAAAAAATAATTTTGTCTTCAAAAATTTTTATCTGGTACATTAACTCGAGCAGATCGGGAGCGGGGTGGGGGGCATATATCTTACATTTTTTTCATAAAATATTTTCCAACAATGAAAAAAAATAATGCAATTGTAAAGTTTTGGAATTTTTGAGATAAGAATTGATAATTTGAATTATTTAAACTACTATTCTCATCTGGTCTTCAAAAATCTTTATTTGGTACATCAACTCGAGCCAATCTAAGGGGGTGGGGGACGCATATCCCTCTTAGATCTGCTCCCCTCAAGTATTTTTTCTGTCCCTGCTCTCAAGTATTTTTTCCTATATTTTTTTTCTCATAAAATATTTCCCAACACTGAAAAAAATAATGCAATTGTAAAGTTTGGGAATTTTTTTTAGACGAGAATTGATAATTTGAATTATTTAAACTGCTATTCACGTATAGTTATTTTCATGGCAATTCATGTAAAGAAGATTGGAGATTAAATTGGATGAAATGTGAAAAATAACAATCAAAATGAGAATAGCAGTCTGAATAACTTGGACTGTAAAGTGCCAAATGCTGTTGAGTCAGATAGTTTCTTGTTTATATCGGTACATTTACTTGTTGGTGGTGTTGTTGTTGTTGTTTATTGTTGAGCATCATTAATTCATTTCGAGTGAATCAGATGATTATTATTGGCGTTCGTTTCTCTGATAGCTTTCTAGTTAAAATTCTTCATAGAAAGACATCAGGGGCTTATGGGAGGGATTATGTGAAGATTGCCAACATCTGTGTTTCTGTGGAACAAATTGGATTCGAATTTGGTACACCCAGATTGTCAGTCCATGTCATTAATCACTTAGCCACTATCACCTCTCCGTTGCTAGTGCACATATGTGCAGGCTAGTCCAAGGTGACAATTAGCCTACACTATTGCAGAAGTCCCATAACCTGATATAAGGAAAGTTACATGAAATGAGGAGACAAAACTTTATCGGGAGCATCTCTCCATAAAACATTGTAATCTTTGCTCCACCTTGGTATTTACCTTTCTTCTACCACAAGGTCAGAAGTGAGGAAAATAAGCCAGCACATACAAAGTGGTGACCTTTGGCTCCATAAAAATTGCATGAACAGCTTCATCAGCATTCCCAAGGAAGGGCACCTCAGTTAGAAAAATTACTTGATCCGCATAGACTGCTTACAATGTTTGTATGATTTTATTTATATAGTAGCTCTACATGCATATTAAGTACTTTTGAAGAAATATTGGGTTTTAGTTTATATTAGCAATATATCTGAACTTAATTAATCAATTTATATATATATATATATATATATATATATATTAAATGTTTTTAACTTTTTCAAAGTGTTTAACATGTTTTGATAACTACTTGCTCTTATATATATATATATATATAACACCAGGTTAAAGGTATTCAAGAGTGATAACTAGTGAATTTCAGGAAGTTATTAAGTGCTTAATAAAAGAAGAGCAAGATTTTTATTAGTATAAGCATATATATATATATATATATATATATATATATATATATATATATATATATATTGGACTATATGGTTTCTGCTTCAAGATAATACTGTTACATATTAATGTGGATAGATTGAATAAGGGATATCTTAGTACATATTAGCAATTATATGGGAATTGCTGTAGACAAAGAGTCAGTCCTGGGTGTGACTTTAAAAGAAATCCAGTGGTGAGGGTCCCATTTAATGACTGTGGGGAATGTGTTGCCTCTTAGTTACCATTGCTCTGAGGTCTACTTTGGCCTGGAGTGATAATATCTAATTAAGCTATTTTAAGATACTGGTTTCCTGACCTAAAATGTACCAAACATTCACATTGTTGGGTTTTTTTTTTTTTCTTTCCCTTTGTGAAACTCAATCATGTTCAAAGTCAAAAACAAAAAAAAATAACAATTTTCTTCTATAAAACAATCAAACCAAACACTATCACTAAATATTTGAAGATATAAAGAACTTTAAGCATAAAAACTTTTACCTAAATTATTGGATTCAGCATTAAATAACCCAAAAATGGTTGATCATAAAATAAAACAACCAAACCAAACCAACCGAAAGGTGAGAAGAGTTCAAAATGTTGACCCTATCTGACAATATGCAAGGTGTGTTTGAAAACAGGATTAGTGCCACAGACACTTTATTTCTATTCTGAACAAAAAACATGGTTGTCTCCCTTTAAAGCAATTTACACCCTCCCTCTCATCTTTTACTGCCAAGTTTCTATGCATTGTTAGAAGGGTTCTTCTGAGATGCTCTCTATTCCGTCCTTATGCCCATCTCCATGGCTTCGTGTCTTCAATATGAGTTACCAACCTTTGAATTTTTATTTAGAGTAAAGGGTTTCTTATGAATTCATTTCAGTCGACATGGTAAGACTGAGACGGTTGTTTGATTTGCTATTTGCTTCCTCTCACTGTTTCTTCTGAACATTTGAAATCATTTTGTCAGACATATTTCTTACACACATGATAGCGGGGAGGAGAGCACATACGTTGGTTTTTATTATCAAGAGAAGAATAACGATTATTCACTTTCATTTACTCTAATCAAGAAGATCTATATAAATATCAATGAAGAAACAAGTAATACAGCAATACAAAGCGCATACCATGAATTCAGCCTAATCACTTCAAGAATGGAAAAAACCTCTAATAAGTCTTGAAAGAATGGATACCTCTTTTTAAGTGTAATGTGAAATTGTGAGGCAAGGGTTGTGCAACTCTCAACCACATCTCTCCTGAGTTGGCACTGCCCGAGTCCAGTGGCAAGGAGAAGTCCAGAACAACTGGAAATAATGCTGAGATAAGCAGAGAGCACACACAGAATCTGGAATACCTAAATGAGCTCCCATTTTAGTACTAACCAGACTCCACATTGCTTAACTTTGGTGATCTAACAGGAACAGTATGTCACTCAATTAATAAAAATCAATAGATCAAAATGCACAACTAAATTGGTCACCCAACTTCCCAGACTCAACATTGCTTAACTTTAATGATCTAACACAAATCGGTGTGGCAAGGTGATTATGTTGTATTCAAGAATGGTAAAAACAATATCCAAAACACTTTAATTACAGAAGAAAAAAATAGAAACGGATTCGGTTTATTCACTTTCATTGACAAATAGGGCATGTCTTCCAATATTCATATTCTTTTCATTCATTGCTTGTATTTACTTGTTCTTCATTATTCATAGCTCAATGATCTGAAAGAAAGTAGGTGAAAAACTAAGAAACCTCTGACCATTAAATTTGATGTAAGGCAAATGTAATAATTTTCTTATGATTTAAAAAAAAATCTTTTAATGATGAGCTTTAAAACTACTAAAAATTCTTTCCCCAAAAAGATTTTATTAATTTGAAACTATTAGAAAACCAAAATATGTTATGAAATATTTTATTAAATGATTAAAAGTATTATTACTTTAAAAAAAATCTTTTCTGAGACTTTTCATGTAATACACATTTGTCAAATAAGACTTGGTTAAAAAATGATTTTAATCATTCAATAAAATATTTCATAACATTTTTTGTGTTTTTTAATATTTTCTAATCAACCTCACAAAATCTTTTCAAAGATGTGATCAAACTCCTATTTATAATTTGCACCAAACCATGCTCATACACATGAACTTCAGACTTACAACAACTTAACAATACCAGACATATCATTTTCTCTTCATGAGGGGTTGAGCCCTCAGGGTTCATACCACAAGAAAAATGAAGAGAAAAAAAAACATTCAAAAACCAACAGTCTTCTTTGATAAATGGGGTACTACACAGACAGTCTCAAAAAAAATTTTTTTTAATGATTATAATCATTTAATAAAGTATTTCATATTTTCTGGTTTTCTAATATTTTAAAATTAACCTTATGAAATGTTTTCAAAGACGTGACCAAATTCCTATTTAAAACTTTATTAATTGCAGTAATTCGACATTGTCTGTGATTCATTGCATTCAGATTTATTTAAGAATTATTTTTGTTCTATAACCACGCCCGTTTTTTTTTTTTTTTTTTTTTTTTTTTTTTGCTTTTTTTTTTTTTTTTAGGTTCAGTGTGAAAGATAAATAAGGAACTTTAACTCTTACTATAAAATAAGTTATTCCTTTTGGCTGATTTTTCTCTTTAAATAGATGTTTAAGTATATCTTCATAGCGTGTGTAAATATCTATATAAATATTTGTTTACTAAAATTTATTAAAGTACATTAATTTATTGTTAACTAGTGGGGACCACGGCGTTGCCCGATTGTTTGGAGGTGTTTGTGTAAAGGGGGAGGGCAAAGTGAAGAATAAGCAAAGTAATAAACCTGTAATAATAATAATAAAATAAAAAAACGATGTTTAAAAAAAAATTAGCAAAACAAAAAGAAAACAGCGAACAAACGTAAAACTTGTTTAAAAAAGCAATCAGAAAAACAAAAATTAAAAATCATAGGAAAACGTGTTCGGAAAACCAAAAACAAAAAAAAACACAACAAAAAGCCAAAAAAATAAATAAATAAATGACATAAGTAACCCTTCGATTTAGTTAATTCCAGTTTTTTTAAGCAACTATGAAGTAGGAAAATTCAAACCGGTGTTCCTTTGTAACTGTTCCTTGTAAACGATCCTGCAATGGTGTTAAGTGGTGGCGGGGAAAGGAGGAATTTAATAGAGAGAAAAGATTTTACCACTTCCATTGATGTTAACCAATTTTGGTCGTGAACTCTCAGCAGAAAAAATATAGGAATCTACGATTATCGAGGAAATGAAGAGGTAATAGGCCTATAACACACCTCAGATATTGTGCTGCAGTTTGTGCATATTGCATTTGCATGAAATGCTTTGATTTTTAATCCTATTAAGGTCAAAATCAGAGGGGAAAAAATGAGTTCATTTTATATATATAGATAGAAAAAATGAGTTCATTTTATATATATAGAAGAAAAAATGAGTTCATTTTATATATATAGAAGATATATAGAATAGAAGAAGATAGAAGATAATATGTTGCAACAATAACAAATGAAAATTGGCTAATCAGGTTCAATTTGCCAGATTAAATGCTATTTAAGATTAACTATTAAAATCCGTCCAATATGATTTATATACTCCATGATTAAAAGCTATGCACCTTTTTCTTCATGGTAAAATCATCTACTGTATAATGTAGACCAATGTAGATGTGTATGTGTGTGCTGTCATGCAAAAATCAACGCGTAAAACACCTAACTTTTTGTAGGAAGTGATGAGAGCAAACAAGAAAGCAAATAACAAGTCAAGCAACCACCTCACACTTACCCCAACAACCTGAAATGATTCTGGAATTAAAATCCTCCACTCTATAATAAAAGGTCAATGGTGGGTATTTTTTTTTTTCTTCTTTAGTTCATCAGAAATGAAAAAATGTAATTCTCTGGTTTTTATATGAATATTTTAGTAATAGATCTAGATAAATAGTGAGTGCAAACATTAGCAAAGCATAATTCATTTTTTTTTTTTTTACAGAAGTTATACAATAGTATGAACTATTTGAATATCACAAAAGATGAAAACAACAAAAAGTCTTTTTGTTTCCTTTGCTGGATTCTCCATTTATTTTATTTATTTGTTTAGTATTATCTGTAATATTAGTGTAATAAGCGCAGAACGGCATTGCTCTCTATGTGGTCAACCTCTATTAATATCCATCGTTTATTATTTTAATTTTATATCCCCCCCCCTTTTTATTCTGCTATTTTATATTTCATCTCTTGTAGTACTTCAATACTTTATATACTCGTCATCTATATGTGCATCTTTGAAATAAAGATTGACCATTGGAGTCTTCTTTTGATTTTTTATGTTCTCTAGGGGTTAATAGTTGTATCAAATCTTGACAACTAACACAACTGCATTTTAGAAACAAAAATCAGGGTTACTTAGCTGGTCCCTACTGCTTAGTTACATGTAGGTTTTTTTTCTTCTTTTTAGCAAGCTTCAGTATTGAGTTTGCTACCTTTCAAACTATGGCTTGTAACTCCACTAAACATTGGCTTGAAAAACAGAGCCTCCAGCCTTCCAGAGTTTTTTAAATTTAATCCGAGTTTGAGGGCCAGAAATCCTATTCATTAAGCAGAACCAGTAGGGTAGTTGGTTGATTTACTTCCCACTTAATAGTGATTCACTTTTACCCTGAATAAAAACATTTTACTATGAATGATAAACTTGTATCTTGATTTTTTTCTTTCTTTATAATTTTATAGTCCACATTATAAGATACTTAATTATTTTTTAACAGCAAAATGTTTTGCTGCATATTTTAAGTTTTATTATAAAATAATATTTATAATTTAATGTTCATTAATTATAGGCAAAAAAATGTATGTTATTTATTTTTTTTATCAATTTTTTTCAACCTTTTTGTGAATTATTTTATGCCAAAATACAATATCTGTTTTAAATATATAATTCAGTAACGATAAAACCGTTATTTTACACAAGGCAAGATTAAGCAGTGGATTAATACTCTTCCAAAAGATATAAACTTCTTCTCAAAAATGTTTATTTTATTCATGTACTTGCTTATTTTATTTATTTATTTTTTGTCATCAAATATCTTTAGAAAATACAAGGCTGCATTTTATAACATAAGTATTTTGCAGGGTTTTTTTTTTTTAATTTTTGTTGTTCAGTGCAGCATTCTGACATACATGGTCTGCCTAGAGAATTTTATAGTTCTGGTAGTGAAATGATTCACCTGAGGAAAGTATGAAAGCATTAAACATGATTGTAATAAATCTATTTGATTTAAATTTGAGCTTTCTGTTCTATAATTAATTTCAGCCACCATCTAATCATGATATACCACTTAATATTAATAAAACGATGAGACAATTTCATGTGTGTTTTTCTTTTTTTCTGATAATTATTTCTATCATTTTTTGATACTTATGCATTATACTGACCACATTATCATCAGCATAATGAAAACTTTTTTTTTAATGTTTAAAACGTTTACAAACAGTTAAAAATTAAGGAAAAATATAATCATAATTGCAAATAGTTATTTCATAGCAATTTTAATTTCAGGTACTTGTGCAGTTTTACAGACGATGCAGAAATAATAATAATTAGAAAACCATTCTTAGGGAATGGATTTTTTTTTAACTATCCTACACTTTCATCTAACAATTCAATAAAAAAAAGATATTTAAAAAAAAAAGGTTTAATAAAGAAAATATACAATTTGCCAATTGTTAGTTGCTGCAATTTCAATGACCAAGCTTTTCAGCACCTTCAATTTGACAAGATACACTTGAAGATCAGGTTACATAGGCCAAAACAGTGCACAAATTACACTCAAGATGAGAGCAGTAATCCAAATAATCCAAATAATATAAATTATCAATCCTCATCTCAAGAGATACACCTAAAAAAAGCTTAGAAGTTACATCGACCAAAACGTAAAAAATAAAACTCAAGGTGAGAACAGTAGTCCAAATAATCTAAATAATATGAATTATTAATCCTCAACTAAAAAAAAGCGGAAACATAATACCCACAAAATTAACAATCTTACAATCAACACTCTGGATTATCTTTATGATCTCCATTTAGCTAACACACATTGATGTGCCTACAAATCTGCAACTTAGCATCAACCTGGTGTTCATTAAGTAAAATAAAGTATTTTTTTTTTTTTTTTTTTTTTAAACAAAAAAATGTCTTTATCAGTTTTTTTATGCAGCCATTTTTATTTTCAGCTCATAGGCTCATCCTGTCTGACACAGTACAATTAAGAGGCCAGTCTACGGATTAAGACTACACTTCTCAGACGAAAGCAAAGAGATGCCAACTGGACATTCAAGTTCCAGATCAATACTACAGTTTTGTGAATCTTTAAACACAGTGTGCGTGTAAAATAATTGACAGATCAACTAGCTGGAACTAGTGTTGGGGCAATTAACTGGAATTGAAAAAAATCAGGACTTTTTGATTATTAGAATTGGAAAAGTTTTAGCTTAATTTCTGATTGCAAAAACCTTATTTTGCTTTAAAACTTCATTTGGGATATCTTTGCGTTTTGGAGCTTCTGGCAGGCTGTTTAATCTTCAACATTTGAGTGCAAATTCAAAAACCTTCCACACTATCATTCGTGCGTTATTGTATGCAGATGATGCAGATTTTGTTGCTCACACAGGGAAAGACATTCAGCTTACAGTAGATAAATTCTCAAATGCATGCAAAGCTTTCAGTTTGATCAGTAGTTTGAAGAAAACCGTTGTTATGTATATACCAAAGGCATCTTAAAGCTCTGGAAAGGTTTTATCAAAACGCATACATAAAATATTGAATATCAGAAGCCCTTTATTCCCGTTCCTGCCATCCTTGAACAATCCTAAATCAAAACGTGGATTCCATGAACAAAGCTTCTTTCTTAGAACTGCACGCCTGTGGAACTCTGTTCCATCTGCCTGCTTCCCACCTGACTACAACTTGGATGTCTTCAAGTCCAACGTTAACAAATTCCTAATGAACTGCCCCCTTAAGTAAACACTTCATCAAATCTCCACATTAACGTACTGTACTTGCAATAACCCTTATCCCTGAGTGGCTTCCGGGTCTTGATAAGTGGTGACCACCGTGTAAAAAAAAAAAAAGAAAAAAAAATCCAACAACTGTAGCATAAAAATGAAGATCGTCAAACATCAAATGAGTTGGACTGGACACTTAGTGAAAATGAAAGATGGGAGGTTATCAAAACAACTGCTTTAATAGTGAGCTTTCCATAGGAAAGAGACTGCAGCATAAACCTACGATAAGGTTTCAGTTGCTGGAAACTGATGTGAATAGCTGGGAAGTTCAAGCTGTGGATCGAAATAATTGTAGAAAAGTAATTAGAGAAGAATGCAGAAAGTTTGAGGAAAAACATGTTAAACATGTAATATTGAAACATGCTCTTAGGAAGCAAAATGAATCTGCAGTTCCCGCCGACTTTCAAAAAGGACTGAAATGCACAATCTGTGGCAGATTTCTTCTGTCTAAAGCTGGTTTGGTGAACCAGATGAAGTCACACAATGTTAAACAAGACCAACAATTTTATTAGGATATGCTGCCACCCAAGTATTGTTGTAATATCTGTTGGTTGGTCTGTAAATCAGCAAGCGGTTTGATAAGACAATAAAAAATAAAATATATAAAATAATTGTAATTAACTAACTAGCCATGCCTGTAATGACATACGGTTTTGGCATTATCAACTGACCACAAAGGGACATAAAGTAACCAGACACTAAAACAAGGAAAATGTTAACAATGTACAAAATAACATACAGAAACCAGTGTCTGCCAAGGCTATATCGGCCCGGAGGAGTGGAAGGTATAGGTCTCTCAGAGATTGACCATCAGTATCATGATACTATCATGAGCACCAGGCAATATCTGATGAGCTCCCAAAATCCAAACCTCAAAATGTACATCAACATTAATAGGGATAATGGATATAAATGCTCTTTATATCTAGGTTTTTAAAACATTTATTTTTTATACTAGCAGATGTTCCAGGCGTTGCCCGGTATTAAACATAATGTTAAATTCCTTTAAAAAAAATAATGAAGGAAAAAAAAACAGAAAGAAACTCAGACATGTGCATGCAAGTATTATATTTTTCTAAATAGTCGAGCTGAGAATGAAACCAAAACCTAAAAACAGTGAGTCAAGTACGATAACCATTAGGCCAGCTTACCAAGATCTTTAAAAAGTGTTTACAAACCTATTTATTCTTAACATAAAGAAGATGTCATGTGAACGATTTGTGCATGCAGTCCTGAAACAGTTGACAAACAGATAAAAATCCGATGACCACCCCAAGTATTATTTTTTTAATTTCGACCCCTTAGCACCTCTTTTTTCCGGATGAAAACTGATTAAAAAGTTTTCCACATGTCCGAATACCTTATATACTAAATTTCAAGTCTGTATATTATTTTATTATTACTACCAGCAGTGGAAGATTTTTTTTTAATAAAATCAAATAAAAAAGGTAATTAAAAGAATTGTCTTTGGCATCAAAAAATAGGCATAAATTTTTCCAATCAGATAACCCCAAATTTTCGTTTTTTCCGATTCCCGATTCTGATTAATCGTTTTAACACTACTATTTACATTTTATCCTCGATACCTCAATATTTCTTTCCTAATGTTAAAAAACGCACTCAGAAAGACACCCATTTATTTAAATATATTTTGTTTAAATACGTTAGTTTTGTTACTTACATTAAAAAGTTTTGTATAAATAGAAAAAAAAATTTTAATCCTTAAAAGTTTTGTAAATATTTAATATTAAAAAAATGTTTTGTAAATGTATATTTTTTCTATTAAATCATAAAAAGTTTTGTAAATATATTTTTCGACCATGTCTGCTATTTGACGGTGTCACTTGAAATGTGCGTCAGTCTTCGTCTTTTGCTACAGGGTATCTATTCTTTACTTGTTCCTATATATATGGTGAATTCTCTCATCGAAGACGATGAATGAGGGTTCAGTATGCAATCTTCAGCAGCTCCCAAGCTCTGTGACACGACATGCGTAATTGCAATCCTGTAGACGTCCGGCACACTCCTCCGCAAATGGTGAACTTTCATATGCTCGTAGGTCAAAGATGCCTTCTCGAATGAACAGATAACCCTGCTTTGCTGCGTGCTCTGAAATCACAGTGGCATACATATTCATTTTTAGGTGGATGTTTCTTGTGTTTTGCCTTCATATTTGCACGAAGGGTGTCCCTATGACAAAGGCGTTTATGTTCAAATTCTTTGGTCCCCAGGAAACACATCCTCCTCCATTTTCTGCGATCCCCTGCTGCACTCTCCCAGGAGCTCAGAGAAATTCCACAACGTTTCAGGTTGTCTTTTAGTTTATCTTTGTAACGAAGCAGGGGACGCCCTATTGGACGGACAGAATTTGTCAGTTGCCCATAAAAAAGTTGCTTAGGAACTCTTGAGTCATCCATTCTTACAAGATGACCCGACCACCGCATTTGTATCCTGATCAAAAATGATTCAATACCAGTGATTTCACATCTCTCCAGTAATTCACTATTCGGAACACAATCCTGCCATCCAACATTGCAGATAAAATGCAGACATCTCATATGGAAGGAGTCAAGCTGATTTATATGCTTGCAGTACAAGGTCCACGTTTCGGCACCATACAGAAGAGTAGGCAGAACAACAGATTTGTAGACTGCCACCTTTACTTTTAGAGACACATCGTGGCTGTTCCAGAGTCTGTGTTGCAACCTACCAAATGCCTCACTAGCTTTATTAATTCTACATTGAATGTCCTTTTCAAATTTAGCATCATCAGACACAATAGAGCCGAGGTATGTAAAAGAAGATACTGTTTTCAAAGCTTTACCATCAACATATACCACTGGTTGTGAAGAAGACGTAGTGTTTGGTTTTGGCTGGTGAATAAGTTCAGTCTTTTTTATGCTAATTGTAAGACCGAAAGCCTTACATGCACCAGAGAAGCTATTGAGGATGTTCTGCATGTCTTCAAGACTATGGGTGACAAGAGCACAGTCATCAGCATAAAGGAGGTCAAGAACAGTCTGCACAGAAGTCTTGGTTTTGGCCTTGAACCGTTGCTGGTTAAATAATCCTCCACTTGATGGATACTCAACACCTATGCCTCCTGAGGTGTTCCTGAAAGCTGTCTCAAGCATCACCGAAAAGAAAAGAGCAAATAGGATTGGAGCAAGGACACATCCTTGCTTAGTTCCATTTGACACTTCAAATGGTTCACTTTGTTCACAGCCAGATCGTACTATCGCCACCATTCCCTAGAATAGAGACAATCACATTCAACATCTTGTCCGGAATACCAAGCCTCCTCAAAACAGTCCACAAGGCATCCCTACAGACGGTATCAAATGCCTTTGTGAGGTCAACGAATGTGACAAACAAGTCCTTATTCTGCTCCCTCGCTTTCTCCTGTAGTTGCCGAAGGCTGAAGATCATATCCACAGTACCTCTTCCTACCCTAAAACCACACTGGGTTTCTGGGAGCACAGGGGTTAAATGGTAGAAGCCTTTTCTTTGCGTAATAGTATTAGTATTTAATATTAGTGCTGATTCTAAAAGTCTTCTTTTAGCTCTATCTATCACGTATTTAATAATTTTCGCTTGATCTAAATTAAATGAGTGATCGTGTTCTGCACAATGGCAAAAGAGTGCATTTAGGGCGTTACCATTCTTTATATCTCTTCTATGTTCGTAAAGTCTTAATTTCAATTTTCGCTGTGTTTCACCTATGTACGCTTGTTGACAGTTGTTACATGGGATGGAATATATACCGGCATCGGATGTGAGGGTTTTGGGAGAGTGCTTGGTAGTTTTTAATGTCTGTTTTATTGTTGTGGAAGTTGTTTGTATCAAGTGAAAATCAAGTCTATTAAGAGTGTCGTAGATTTTTGTATTTTTGGTGTGGGTGGGAATGAAAAGATGTCTGTTTAATAGTGAGGTATTTGTTTTATTTTTCTGTCTGTTTATGTTATAGTGTATTTTCGTAGCTTTTTTCTTTGCATAAGAAATGAAATAGGATGGATACTGTAGTTTTCTTAAAACATTCGTAATATATTGAAATTCCTCATTAAGATATTGGGGACTGCATATTCTAAAGGCACGCAAGAAAAAACCAATAATCATGCCAGTCTTTATTTTATCATTGTGGTGCGAGTAGTAATGAATATAATCGTTTTTGTGTGTGGTCTTTCTATGTACTTTGAAACTCAGATCGGTTTCTGATCTGATGAGGAGTATGTCTAGAAAAGCTAGGGAGTTGTCTTGTTCGGATTCATGTGTAAATTTTATAGATGGTTCCACTGAATTTAATTTATTTCTAATTTGTTCTATTTGTGTGTTTTTAGGTAGGAAAATAAGAATGTCATCTATATATCTAAAATATGTGGAGTTGTTAGGAAATCTGTATTTAAAAGAGTTGGTTTCTAAGAATTCTAAGAATAAGCAAGCTAGTACACCACTAAGGGGGTTACCCATAGGGAGTCCAAATTTCTGTCTGTAGTAAGAAATATTAAACTGAAAGTAGGTTCTATCGACGATGAGTTTTATGATTTGTATTAGTGTATCTGAGGAAAAAGGTAGGTCGGCTTTAATTTTGATTACGTGCTTGTGAAGAAGATTGAGGCATTTTTTGATTGGAATATTGGTGTAGAGGGAAATTATGTCTAAACTATGCATGGTTTTATTTTGTATGTCCATATTTTTTATTCTATTTAGGAGGTCACCAGAGTTTTTGATATGTGAAGTGCTGATGGTGCCCATTAGTGGAGTTAAAATTTGAGCAATAGCTCGTGCTAATTTATGGGTGACGCTTCCGATGTTAGATACTATAGGTCTCATAGGGACGTTCTCTTTATGTATTTTTGG
Source organism: Euprymna scolopes (assembly GCF_053919585.1). Classification (NCBI taxonomy): domain Eukaryota; kingdom Metazoa; phylum Mollusca; class Cephalopoda; order Sepiida; family Sepiolidae; genus Euprymna; species Euprymna scolopes. The sequence goes on along the minus strand of NC_136509.1, from coordinate 105,465,420 downwards.
GAGGCCGTATAATATAGGAATAGTGGGGTGGTATTCTATGTTATTTATCCATTTTTTATCATTTCCGATAAGTTTCTTTACGGATTTATTAAAAGTTTCAAAATCTTTTTGTATTGATTTTAAATCTATCGGAGTATATATATCTCCGTCTGCCAATAGTGTGCGCATTTTCTTTAGATATATGTCTTTATCTATTATAACTATACCACCTCCTTTATCGGCTTGTGAAATGATGATGTCTTTATTTTTTGTTAAAAGCTTTAATGCATCAATGTATCTCTTTGGTAGTGCTAATTCTTGAGGTTGGGTAGTTGTTAAAGCTATTATACCTTGTATGAAGCCCTTAGTAAAATCAGAGTCCTCTTGTCTATAATTTTTTAGGGTTGTGTTAGTGGTGATTTTCGAATGTTTGCCGATAGCGAATTTAAGACCGAAACTGAGAGCTTCAGTTTCAATGTCCGAGAGTGGTTTGGAAGTAAGGTTTAGAATAAGGTCTGAACGTCCTAAAGTTTTCCATTTGCTGTTTTTTATCAATTGCGCAAGTTTGTTTTCCAATTTAAAACTATGGCGCGTGTTAAATTTTTTGATAGATCTGTTAACGTTCTTAGTTGATCTGGGTGTTTTCTTGTAATTTTGTTGATATTCACTAATTAATGTCCTGGCTTTCCGAAAAAGATGAGAGCTTTGGTGCTTTAAATATATTATAGATGACAGAAGATATTTCTCAATGTAATCCGGGAAAATATGGTCTGATGTTTTAAAAGATTTAGGTATGCATGCAGGTATGACTTTTTCTTCAATACATTTTTCCAGAAAAATTCTCCTGTTGTTGTGAGAATTTGCTGCGATTAAGATGCTCTTATGTGTTCGCAGAGAAGGTCGGTTTTCCATTTCGACAAAATGTATAAGAAATGTAAACTCTTTTGCCATTGTGCAGAACACGATCACTCATTTAATTTAGATCATGCGAAAATTATTAAATACGTGATAGATAGAGCTAAAAGAAGACTTTTAGAATCAGCACTAATATTAAATACTCTATTATGCAAAGAAAAGGCTTCTACCATTTAACCCCTAGCATAGGGAAAATAATAATCAAAGAACAAAATATCAAAACAGATCCTGGCTAACCGTTTTTCCTTAAATATTTCAACAAAATAAATAAGTTTACAGGAGGAAAAAAAAAAATGTACATATTTATTTTAACGCATTTTTAAAAATGTATATATAGACATCGAACACCCAACCTTCCCATACGCACACATATGTTTGTCCTTCCCGACATGGGTAGGATTCAAAAACTGTTCTCATTTTCGTACGATCTATGACTTTTTTCTTTTCTTGCATTTTTACTTCAATATCCTGAAGATGTCCTCTGAAATAAGGACGAAACGTTGATTATTTTAATAATTTCATTCGGTTTTTCTATTTCTCTCAAAACATATATATATATATATATATATATATATATATATATATATATATATATATATATATATATATATATGTATATATATATATATATATATATATATATATATATATGTATATATATATATATATATATATATATATATATATATATATATATATGTATATATATATATATATATATATATATATATATATATATATATATATATATTAAATTGTAATTCAATGAATTTCAAAAAACTCTCATTGAAATGAATTTCATATCAAAGAATTTTTATTATTCTAAGCAAGACAAAGAATGCTTTAGAAAATTAATCTCCTTAACCTATAGGGTTTCGATGTCTACCATCTCACCAGAGGAGAGAAAATATTAGCAAATACTTATAAAGGTATGCACCCTATTTGCTAAAGGTATGCACCCTATTTGCTGACTTTAGCAAATAGGGTGCATACCTTTATAAGTATTTGCTAATATTTTCTCTCCTCTGATGAGATGGTAGACATCGAAACCCTATATGTTAAGGAGATTAATTTTCTAAAGCATTCTTTGTCTTGCTTAGAATAATAAAAATTCTTTGATATTAAATTCATTTCAATGAGAGTTTTTTGAAATTCATTGAATTACAATTTAATTTATTTGCTCTATCTTGCATATCGAGCAATTCGTGTTTAGATGGGATAACTTATAGAATATTACTGCCAGTAATATTTTGTAAACCTTACAATCTCACGTTTCCATAGCAACTGATTGTTAAATAAAAACTATTCTGAAGTATATATATATATATATATATATATATATATATATATATATATATATATATATATATATTAGACATTTTGCCAATAAAAAAAACGGGCAAAAGTTATAGCCCGTTGATTTAGAATGGTTGCTTTATGCCAAATTCATGGTTGAATATGGTTAAATTTACGCTCATTTTAAATTTTGATGGAAAAATATAGTCGCAATCTTTATAAACAATGAAAAATATGCTAGTTATATAAAAGCGATAACATCTTTTCATAATTTTTTAATTAAAAAGACATGCTAATAACATTGAGTTATCGTTCTTCCTTAGCTAGCCCCATTTCTCAAGTTGTTTAGATGATAACTATATTTTCCAGACCTAATTTTCATTCGACATATATAACGAAACTTGACATAACTTAGAGTTTTGAATGTTTTTTTCTAACATGTTGTTTAATATTGTTACATGATAAGGGCTGTCCCCTTTTCATGTAAGTATAAAAATAGAGAGATTACTTAAAATGAAAATAAAATGAGAGAAAGCAGAAATCGAACCTTGGATATAAGTTTTAAAGAACAATAGGTTTAAATTGAATGTCCAGTAAATTGTTAATTATGATGAAATAAATAATAAATAAACTATTCAATTGTTAGAAAGAATGTGGATAATAAAATATGGGTTTAATAAATTAGATATGTAGGTTGAATTCCTTCGTAAAAACATCAAAGAAAAAATAGGTTATTGGGAAATCATAATGTCGGAAATGTGCAAAGTCGCGCATGTTGGTGACACGTGAATTTTGCTCACGTGGCCGGACATGCATGGATGTCTCAATATAGGAAGTGAGAGTTAGTTAGTGAAAAACTCAGAGGGAGTCAGAGTCAGGCGATAGTCTGGGTCCAGACATGGGTTTCAATCGTCTAGAAGCGAGACGATCACATTTTGAAACTTAATATGTGAAGCTTTTAATTCTTGATGAGAAAACCACGGCCGGTCGTGAAGAAATAAGCCCATCATGTGTTTGTGTTTGTGATTCTTACAAAAAGGTAAAGTGAATTGTTATTATATGTCTGTGTTATAAAATGTCGTGACATACACATCTCATATTCACAATGTGAATCTACATCTCATATCTACACTAAGACTGTCTGAACACTATCTCCTCACTCTAAGAGCTTCACATAGCAACACATCTATTAACCTAAGAATGAACATATTTTTAATATATATGAATCGTCATAACACAAACACGGAATGAACAATCTCTCAACGACAAACACTCTAATAAGACTCTTCCTAAGCATCACTTATAATAAGACTCTGTTAATGAAACATATATATAACAATATATATATATATATATATACATACATATATATATATATATATATATATATATATATATATATATATATACATGCAAACACACAGACAGACATGACAGAAAAGAATAGATACCCATAGAAACAGTTTATTTCAAAAAACATATAATTTATGCAACTATTAACTATTTCAATAAACATAATTTATGCAATTATTAAAAATAAATGGTCACAAATTTGATAACTAATACTTAGTTGACATTCCCTTTGCTCTTTTTAATGTTAGGACCCTTCTAAGCATGGCAACGATCAGTTGACGAATATCATTGAGAAATTTCTTGTCATGTCTGACACAATAATGATAAAAGTTTAGGCTGAGACAATGACTTTCTTTTTTTGCGAACATTCCAGTCTAATATGCCCCAAAGGTTTTCGATTGGGTTTATATCTTGGCCATGGACGTTTATTCATCCCATTTTGGCTCAACCAATGTTGTTTCATCCTAGCAAAATGACAAGGAGCTCCGTCTTCCATAAATAGGGAGTTAACTCGGTCCATTTTACCATTGAGAATATTGGTAGGAGTCCTTGTCATATTGAAACATATTTAACAGAACTGATGTTTCCTTTACACTTCACCAGGTCTGAGCGACCATCACTCCAAATTGCACTCCATACCATAACCAAGAAACCTTCATGTTTTAGTGTTAGCTGCAGTCTTTTAAAGTCAAACTTTTGCTGAGAGAGCCTCCATGCCCAATCACTTCCACTGTCATGAAATAAAGCAAATCATGACTCATCAAAGAAAATAACATTAGTCCAAAAGCTCATAGGTCTCTCCACCATTTCATGAGCCCAACTTTTTCTACGCTTGATACTGGCAGGATGAAGAAGAGGTTTCCTTCTCACAGTTCTACCGTAGTAGCCCAGCTTGTGAAGATACCTGAATGCTGTTCTGGGACTGACACCAACTTTTGTTGCAATGTCGGGTGCTTTGCAGTGAGGATCCTCTTCAACATTTCTTTTCACAAGGCACAACGTTCTTTCAGCTTTATAAACTTCTTAATTAAGAGGTATTAAAACAAACTTGACATAGTATTCACGCAAATTCCTAGAAGTGAAACTTGTGTGCTGGGATTTAAAATATAATATGTAAATGCATGTATGGTGAGTTACTACATAGTATGGAAATAGGAATAAAGTAGTACATAAATTAAATGGAATGTTCTCACCATATTTAAAAGAAATATCTCAACATGACCTATAATTTAGTTTTTAGTTAAAGATTAATAAGTAGTGTGTGTTATGTTTTTACACAGTTAAAAGCTTACAGATAATCTATGTTTTTTTTAAGTTGGTTGTATTTAAATTTTTCTTGTGTTTAGACACTAGCTCGTTCTTGGCATTTATTATAGGCTTAGGGAAGGTGATAATATTAACTGCTTCGGATATACAAAGATTACAAAATTTGGCTCCTGGAGTGTATGATCTAGCTTTTTTCAGTATACTCCATTTAATTGAATAGGGAATCGTCTTGTCCTCTAGGCTATTGATTAATGTAGTTAAAGAAATACTATTATTATTATTTTGAGACCTCTCATTTTTTAAGGAATGCATGTGCTTTGAAATTTTTATTTTTATTAAGTTTGAGGTTGCATCTATATAAGTGAATGTTTTTAATGTTTTATCATTGTTTAGTTGTTTATACATCCCAGGATCGGTATTCCTTATGTTGGGGAGTTGAGTTGAATGAAGTTCTGAAGATGTGAAAGGCGAGTGCTGGCTAATGTTCTGCTGGTTTATATTGGGAATAATATTATTATTCGATTTGCTATTTTGGTGGTGGTGGTGGTGGTGGTTGTTGTTGTTGTTGTTGTTGTTGTTGGAGGAGGAGGAGGAGGAGGAGGAGGAGGAGGAAGATCCTTGACTATATGCATCTCTATATATATCTGTGCCCGGAATGTTTTGATTAGATTCATTATTTGCTCTGTAGAATTGGTTGATCCCATGTTTCGGCAATTTTGTAACTGTGTAAGCATATACCACGTCTTTGTGCATGCAGTCGTTATTAAGAGGGCATTCATATTTATTTTGGCAGTTACATTTTGTACTAGGTATTAAATTAAGATGAAGATTCTGAACTTGTTTAATTTTCATATTATTTGTTGAAATTATTGTCTGTGCTAGATTTGGCATTGTAGAGTATGATATTTTTATAAAGTTTTTGTTTAATATTGTACTGTACTTATGTGGGTAGTTAAAGGATTTTTCTACTATTCTAAAGAATTCCTTCGATATGAATGGTGGATTGAACCAAATAGCTTTAATTTGCCTTATTTTTATTATATTATTTTTGGTTTGGAATTGTATAAGAGGCAGTTTCTTTTGTGATGAGATTATTATTGTTTGGGATATGTTGTCTTGTTTTATTGTTATTAGTTTTTATTGCCATATTGTGGGTAATTACTGAATTTAACTTTTTCACTAGAGGGCTTTTTTGTTATATTCTATATGTTCTTTATATCTCGAGTTCCTTAAGGCATTGTTTTAAAATGTCGATACTTGGTCAAAAGCTTTTTTTGTCAGCTGATAGATTTGAGATCCTTTTGGAGATAGAATGAACTATTGACTTAATTATTGACTTAGGACGATTAGATTGTTTGTGCACATAAAATAAGTTCAGATTCGGCTTATGGTAAAGGGTGTAAGATTCAGAATATAGATTCAAAGAGATGTCTAAAAAAGTGGATGTTTTTTATTTGGGTCAACTTCAATTGTTAGTCCAAAATTTTTGAAAAATTTGTGTAGTTTTTTAATTGTGTTGTTGTATTGCCTAGGTCTAGTGGGAGTTACGAATAATGCGTCATCTCTATAGAACTCTCCTTGTAGATTGTTGAAGTCTACATTAATTTCTTTTAATAGAAAAAGTCCCACCAGGTCGGTAACTTAAGCAGAATCTGATGACCCTATTATTATATCGAAATCATTAGGAGTATCTTTCCTTGTCCAATAATACAATGTTCTGTAACTAAACAAAAATAACAGGTTACCATACCTATGGGCAATAAACACCCAAGACATTTTTACCTGTAAGAAATCCGGTCTAAAATTAATTATAGTCATTCATTTATTTATCAAGCCAATTGCCTGTAGCATTAATGGTTTTTCATAAAGCTAGCAACTGCACTGCAAATCTTCAGTTTAATTTCGGAGCTAGGAGCCTCCCATCCTGCTTTGACGTGCTTGTCAGGTCAGTAAGCCCCATAGCCGTAGGAACCAGGGACAGCAGCAGCAGTACTCAAACAGCTCTATTCAGGGCTAATACTACAAACTAATAATGTGATTCAAACAGCCTTTTTCAGGGTTAACTTTCAACAAACTATCTGAATGCAATACACACTTCACTCTCTACTGCGGCTTGCCTTCACAGCCTGCCACTCCAGTTCCTGCACATGCTTTGACTCTGGCTCACTTCGAGTGACTCCACCAGCTCTGGCTCACTTTTGCAGTTTCCATTGACGTTCAGCTACCCGTTTTAATGCTCATTGACGTTCGGCTACCAAATCTAGTGTCTATCAATGTCCATCTACCAGTTTCCAGTATCAGATCCCGTCAATATGGCTCAGATCAATCTGAGGCATGTCATTCTACCTCAGGGATGCAAGAATTTCAACCCCGTGAGAAGCCCATTCTTGCTCTGGCTGATCCTGATACACAATCTCTATTGCCTAACAATTTACCATTTTCGCTTGGTAATACCCATCATCTTTTAACCGATGTTCTGTATTTGTCATTTTTCTGTGCTATTGCAATCACCTTCTTTGCCTTTGTGTCTACTTTATTAGTTGTACAGTCGATTGGCACGTTCATCTTTTGACCTTCTGTAACGAAGTTAATGAAAGATACGAATTACACAAGCCTCTGTCTGACCTGTCAGGTGATAGGATCAAGGAAGGAAAAAGAAAAGAAAAAATTTCAGTTTGTAGATGGATTACTTATATGCTATAAGAAGTATGGATTGGAGAGGCAGGGGTTGAGTTTTTGACAGCCGAGAGAGAGAGCACAAATGTTGAGAATCACAGTTTCAGTTATTTGGAGTTGGTATGAATTGTGGCGTTAGTGAGAAGGAGTTACAACAATTTTTGTTTTTCATACAATTACAGACTTGATCATCATATCATCATATCAGGCAGGTCAAATTGACTCTTTCCTTTCACAGGTCTCTATCTTCCATGGCCTTAGGCAGATCTTCAAGTTGTAAGCCAGTGTCTTCAGTTTATAATTTTGTGTACATCTTGACTGGTCATCCTACTTTAGCGGTTCCATGTTTAGGATCCCACAGTATCACATTACAGACGACCTCATCTTTTCTTCTGTAGCAATGTCTAGCATATCGTATTCTTCTTTCTCTTATTACTAAAGAGATCCTGGGCAACCGACCATGCAAACGGTTAATGATTGGGTGTGCTTTTCAATTTAAGTTTAACACTGCCTGGAACATTCTAGTGTAAGTTCCATCTAACTACTTTCAAATTTTTTTCACTGAGAGTCCATACTGGTGAACCATAAAGCAGCACTGTCTCCACTACGGCTCTAAAAAGTGTTTTTTTAATTTGTTCTGAGGGCAGACTTTCATATAACTAAAAACAAATTAAGTGTACTCCAAGCCTTAGCTATTCTGAAGAGGACATTTTTGTTGGTGGATGTGATGTGGCTGCTGAGATATTCAAAGTCATCTACTTGTTTCAGTAGTGTTCTGTGTAGTGTTTCAATTGTGCCGGTTTGATGGAAAAACATATATTCTGTTTTAATTGCTTTTGAATGCAGTCCAATCATAACAGCTGACTCTTCCAGGATATGTAGCATTTAAAATAAAGTTATGTTTCAAATTAGACAGATATTGGAATGTCTATATGTCTTTCGATTGCACTATACATATTCCTGTCTAGCCACACTGATCAGCTGTGAAACAGCGAAACAGTACTGTATGTGGATGATTATATATATATATATATATATATATATATATATATATTTCAGGGAGAAAAATATTAAAAAATTAAGAATAATTGAATTTCAACAAGGGTCTTATTTTTTTATTTTTTTTTTTTTACATAGGCATCACCACTTATCAAGGCCAAGAGGACACTCAGGGATAAGGATTAAAGAGTGTACAGTAGAATTTGGACAATATAGTAATTGTTAGTAATAGAAATTCGGAAAATTTGTTAACTTATATGGAATGGCTCAACAAAAACTTGTTTACGTTAAACTTGAAGACAACCATATTGTAGTCAGCTGAAAAGCAGGAAAATGGAAGACAATTCTACAGGTGTTCAGTTCTAAGAAAGAAGCTTTGTTCATGGAATCTATATTTAGGTTTAGGCACAGATAAAGAGTGGGGGAAATTATTGATAGTGTTTTCTGCTAGACAGGTATTTCTTGTGAAAGTTTGGCGTGGAGGGACCATAGATTGGAGCTCAGCCAAGCACTTGCCATAAAAATAACGATAAAGCAGAGACAAACTCGCGACATCTCTTCTGTGAGAAAGAGGTTGCAGGGAAGAGAAAAGGACATCCCCTATGAGGCTACAAAGTCTATTTTGAACTCTATCAAGGCAGGATAAGTCCTTTCTAGCAGCTCCTGCCCAGATGTGGCAACAGTACTCCATCCTTGAACGTACCTGGCTCTTACATATATATAGAATTGCATCAGCAGTTAGATATCTACTGGATCGATAGAAGGATCCCACCATTTTTCCAGCAGCCTTGGCAACGGATTTAATGTATGTGTTTCATTTAAGATCAGGAGTAAAGGTGAAGCCCAGAAGCTTGTCAAAACATGAGGCCTCCCCAAGACGAGAGGCATTCATTTCAATTGATGCCAGATGGGGATCAGAGCGTTGATGATGTAAAGATAAAAGCTTGGTTTTAGATGCATTAAAAGTAACAAGCCACCTCTTTCCCCATTGTAACACTTGCTCAAGATCAGGGGAGAGAAAATCTGAGAGTGCTCAATCAAAGAGAGCAAATTATATTTTTTTTATTATTCTTTATGTAAATACAGTCATATCTTGCTACGATGTGCAAACTCTAAATGAAACTTTAGCTTTGCTTTATGCCAGTCATAGCATATTTTCTCTCCTCAAAATCTGAAAAGGTCTGGAACCTTTTTAATTTTTGTATTTTAATTTTTCTTGCCTGATGAAATCAAATATGATTGAAACGGTCTGCACATCGTAGCAAGATATGACTGTATCTACATAAATAATAATAATAATAATAATAATAATAATAATAATATATATATATATCCTGTGTTTCAAAATATAGGTTTAAAAATACATAGCTACATACAAACTCATGAAAGGCATATTGCAAGAGAAAAACTCACATGCCAGAAATTGAACTTCATGAAGAACAATGCCTTCTCTATGGAGCAGATTTCCAACATGATCAGAGATATCCATGTGATGGTTGAAGATGACCTCTGATCAATAAGCGACCCCATCCTTCTATCCAGAGAAATTACACCGGAATCCACCTCACCTCAGCTACCTGACATAGTCTCATCAAACTCGACATCAACAGAGGAGATGTATTCTCAAAGGCAATGCCCAACAAATGACAATAACTCTCCTCAGGTTTCAACCCCGAAAAATCCCAACTAAACAAGCCTGGGAAAAAACAATGCCCCAATGCCTCACCTGGATATATTACACAGCATACAGATCAGGTGGAGCTGGAGGAACTACTGGCTAACAGGATAAAAATAGCACGATGTCCAGCTGTTGAAAATCAATCCAGACTGATGAAAATGAATTGTAACAAAGCCTTCAAGACTCTTGTTACAAAAGTTAATGATGCTCTCACAAGAATTGTTCAACTAATGTGTCCTTAACTGAAATAACTTTTGCCTCAATGCAAAGAGAGTAAAACAGAGGAAACCTTTAAGACCAAAACGTATGAACCAGTCTGGAAAAGTAGACTTCAACAGAACATTCAAAAACTCTGAAAGGAAACTTTCTAGATATCTACCTTTCTGTTATGTGAAAGCCTAGGGGAAAATTAAAAAAAAGGTGAAGAAACTTAAACCTGAGTATTCTCTTCAAAACCTAATGCAGCTAAGAGCTAAAGTATCAGAAAACCAAGCTGCAATAAAAGCCTTAACTGCACAAATTAAAAATAAACAAAAAAAAATGGAATTCAAGTCATTGAATAAGTTATTTGACAAGAACCCAAGGGTGGTGTAAAGAATCTAATTAGTGAGGAAATCAAAGTAAAGTCACCACCAACACAAAAAAGATTGGAGAGATTCTGGAAGTCACTGTATGAGGACCCCTTCCCCTAAAAAAAACAAAAAAACACCAGGAGAGGAAGTGGATAAGTACAATTGCTGTTAAGGGCAAACAAAATATATCAGCTCCGAAAGTCACGAAAGATGCTGTACAAAAAAGATCACTCATTTCAGCAATTTTAAAATCCCAAGAACTGAGAAGATCTCAAATTTCTGGCTGAAAAATCTCACGGCACTTCATGACCACTATGTCAGGCATTTAATTGAGCTGTCCGTGGTGAAGAAAATTCATTAGAGAGGCTAACTATTGGCAAAACGACTCTGATACACAAGAGCCAAGGGACTCATTTGCCCAACAAATATAGGCCTATCTGCTGCCTCTTAGCCACGTACAAGTGACTGACAGGAATAATCACAAACGCAATGTACCAACACCTGGCCGATGGCGATTACCTTGAGAAAAAGAAAAAAGAGTGTACTAGAAATAAACTTGGTACAAGAAACCAACTCCTCCTAAATAAACAATTCTTGGGGACTGCAAAAAGTTCCAAAGAAACTTGTCAATGGCCTCGATTGACTAAAAAAAGGTATTTGACAGTGTGTCTTACTCCTCGTTACTGTGATGTTTTGAGATGTATATTATACAACAGCTCTCACTCAATTACTGTATTATCCACTCTGTTAATAAAAAAGTGCAATTGCATGCACATTTCACCGTACATTAAAATTTCAGTCACGTACACAATTTCGATTCTGCCTACGCACGCTCTGCGAAGAACATAAACAAAACTGCTTTCTCCATGCGGATTTAGTAGGTGACATACCATGTGATCAGAAAACACGACTTATTGATCAATCAGAAACACAAAAAAATGAAACATTTTTTTGATCCGATTCGAGCCAAAGACTGATTATAAAAGAAACTCCTTCGACTATGAGGCAGTCTTATCATCCTTGGAAATCGTCCCGGCATTGTTGTCATCAACACCAACATACTGCAAATACATCCCCGTCGTTGCTGACACCAACATACTGTGAATACATCACCATCGTCGCCGACACCAACTTACTGTGAATATTTTGCCGTCGTCACCAACACCAACTTACTACAAATACACCACCATCGTTGCTGACACCAACCTACTGCAAATACACTGCTGTCGTCGCCAACACCAACTTACTGCATATACTTTGCTGTTGTTGCCGACACCATCATTAACTTATCGCGAGTAACTTGCTGACATCAACCAGACTCATTGCTACTGACGACGCCACCTCTACCACTATAAAATCTCTGATTTGGTGAGAATAAAATATATATATTAAATTTTATTCAGTTGTCTGTATTTTTCTTGCAACCATACTCTTGTCTATTACATGTATAATGTCCATAAGAGCATAAGGACATTTCTTACAAAACAAATGATCATGTGGAAAACATCCATTGCTGTACACCACATGGAAAGAACAATACAGATTCCAATGCTCAGTAGCCAGCGAGCTATCTCCAAGAAGATAGCCTGTCACCATTGCTCCTCTACCTTACAATTGATCCACTCAGCAAGCTCCTAAAAATGTGATGCTGGGTACAATCTTAGTAGAGACAGGAAAAAAGAAAAAGTAAAAGAGTGAACCATTTACTCTTTATGGACGATCTCAAACTCTATGCAGAGACAAAAAAAAAAAAAAAACACCTTATCTTCCTGAAAGAAACTGTAAAACTTTCATAGAAGATGTCTGCATAGAGTTTGGATTTGAAATGTGCCAAATGCACAATAAAAAAGGAGGAAAAGACAACATCTGAATATCTTCAGTTCAATGACGGCTTTATTGAAGATCTAGGAGAGGATGCCATATACAAATATTTTATTATAGAGGAAAATGTAACTGTGGAGCATGAAAAAAGGAGACATAAGGTGGAACAAGAATACATCGTATGCCTTAAAAAGATCCCAAAGTCTGAACCGAGCCCCCAAAACAAAATTACTGCCATAAACCAGTTTGCAATCACTCTCATCTTATATGGTTTTGGTATTATTGACTTACTTCAATGCAATATCAATAGGCTAAATACAAAGACCAGGAAAGTACTAACCTTACATAAAATAATATATCGAAACCAATGTATGGACAGGCAGGATATACCTATTATGAAATAAACCATGCATATTGAGCCACAATAGTAAGCATGGGTACTAGATCAAAAGCTCAACAGATATGACAATGGAAATGGTAAGGGACCACCATGAATGTCTTCTCCAACAAACCTCAATCACAAAGCTTTTGGGGGTGTCATACTGGAAAATACTGTGGAGGTATATGATGAACCAGCAACACAGATTGTAAGAAAGGAAAGAAAGAAATACATGGAAATCAAGATAGACACAAGTTAACAAGGATGGGGACAGCATAACAGAGCAGAAAAGTTTCTGGAGGAGCTTAACCAGGAGCATATAAACAGGGATGTTTCACTCCAATGGCTCAAGAGCCGGAAACTTCTATTTAATGCAGAAAGACTCATTGTAGCCAGTCAAGATCAGGGCTTACTCACAAATGGATTAAAAAAAAAAAATGGCTACAAGCAAATGGCCAGTGTAGGTTTTGCCACTCAACGATTGAGAGCCCAAGCCATCTAATGTTTTGGTGCTCAATCTTATTGGCAGATGGTCTTTACATTGTCCGATACAACAAAGTAAATACCTCTATTGGAAGATGGAGAGATGCAACTTGACAAATCGTTGAACATCTGGGAACCTGAACCATCACCAATAATATCAAATGGAAAAGTGACAGTGTTCTGTGACAAAGACATACAGGCGGGCAGATACATAAAAGACACAGCCATTAGATCAGACATTGTAATATGGAACAAGCCCGAAAGAACGGTGCTCATTATTGATATAACCATCCCAAATGACTATGGCCTTAATAGAGCTGAACGCAAAAAAAAAAAAAAAAAAAAAAAAAAAATCAGGACCTAAAAAATGATTTAAAAACATGGTCTCTGAAAGAAATACACATTTGTGATGGGAGCAAATGGCCTAATGAAAAAAAATAATCTTGAAAAATACTTGGAAACAATCCCTAGAAGACCGACAGATAGCAACCATAAAGGGTACAATGTCTATTTTTTAAAAAAGTCCTCGGATATAAATTCAATCCTAATGAAATCAAGTGTCAGCCCCAGGACGAAGCCCTTTGATTTCATAAAACTAACCAAAGTAAAATAATAAAAAGAAAAATGTGTGTGTGTGTGCGTGCGTTTAGTTTTTTTTTCTCGTTGTTTTAATCACCTATAATTAGATATAGCTAGACGACGTCATAATAAATTTTACGTTGCCTTGAATGATAGCTTCAGAGATGCGTTGGAATATGCAAGCTGTTTTTTGGGGAGTTTGTTCATATTTTCTACAACTAGAATTATCTCCCTTGAGTTCCACGTTGTAAACACACGCACACACAGACACACGAGGGCTTGGGAATGCAAGTTATCTTTCCTTAATTACGTAAATATTTCTTTTTTATTCCGCCAGGTCGCGTTAGTGCAACACTGTTTACAACGTAGGAGAAATCAATGTTTTTCCTTTATTTCTGAAGTTTATTTTGAAACGTCTTTAAAAATAAAATTGAAATTTCCTCCCAAGAAGTGACAAGAAGAAATGGGTAATACCTTTTCTTTCGTCGGCCATAAAAGGGGAGCCGGTGGTGTCAAAAGAAAACCAGAAGTTCTTTCCGATGAGAGTGACATTGATTTGAACCTACCGAAAAGGTAAGCTCAAAATAGCAACAACAACAACAAAATACTTCGTTTGACAATTACTTACGACTTAATTCTCGTTTAATTATTTAGAAGTTTGGGGTTTATTTTATTTATTATTAACTCACAATTAGTTTAGCAGTTGTTTTGCTTTACTGTGTTTATTTAACAACTTTTATTTTACTGCGTTTAATTAACAAAAATATGGTTATCTTGTTGAACTTTTCAGCTGCTTTTGAAACCACGTAATCCTATTTAAATTACTTATAGTTTCATAACAATTGAAATGATTTAATGAAAAAAAAAAAAAAACAAACAGTAATGATTTAAGTTATATTTTTACGGCATTGATCATTAAATTATTAACTGAACCAAATTATGAAAACTAGTAAGTAATTTGGTTGCAATAAATGCTGTTTCAATGCCACATATTAAAGCTGAAAAGTTCAAGATAACAAATAATTTTGATTTAATTCGAAATCAAAACAATAATGGTTACCTATTCATTAGGATTTCAGTGCTTAGGGAGTCAGTTCCGAGTTTTAACACGAAATCCCGGGTTAGTCACGGAAATGGTTGAAGCAGTTTATGGTTTGAAAGTAACACCCTTTTCTTTTTAAAACCATAACCTAACCATTCGCATACTTAGTATCGTCTGCTGTTTTACTTTTTCCCGCAGCTTTCTAATTAAATTGTAAACTGTGTTACCATTTCCGGGACTCACTTAGGAGTTGCCATTTGATCAACTCTGTAATAGCAACTGGCAGGTACTTAAACATAATCATTATGGGTTAGTGAATAAATACCCATATTAAGATGTATATCCGATAAAATCGCATGTGTCTGTATATCTCGTCTAGACGTAACTTTGGTAAATACACATGGGACTGCTTTGGTACTAATTTAGAGAAGGTATCGTGCTGAAATGTTTATTTAGAAACCTATTCTTAATATGGGAGTGTGTATTCTGTATTTTCACCTTTTTCTTCAAGTCCTGTCATGATGGTGGCAGTCCTTAACGGTGCAAACGGCAACGCTGTTATAAGAACTTCGTTATATATATATATATATATATATATATATATATATATATATATATATATATATATATATATATATATATATTCGGTAATATATAGAATTTCAAAACTTTTCCTTTTTAAAATTTTTAACCCTAAAATCAAGTTCACAAAAATTCGGTTTGATTAAGTTCACATTATGTAGAAGCACTCCCCCCCTTTTCTTTCCTTTTTTTTTCTTAACTGAAAACAACAACAACAATTCATGGTTCTTATCCAGAATTCAATCTAATATATATATATATATATATATATATATATATATATATATATATATATCTTCATGGGTACTTATGCAATTGTGTTACCGTGCTGAAATAATAACGTCAAGGGGAGGGTGTTTTGTAATTATTCTGTACTAAAAAAAGGATATTGTAAAACTTGAATTCAACTTGAATACTATTTTAAATAAATAGCACGGTAACATAAGTGCATAAGAACTTCTTTGATATACACACCCGTCACAAAACGGAGATGGGTGCGTGTTGCACTGTTGAGATAATCGACAAATAAATTTTTTAAAATATTATTTTAAAGTAAAAACAATAATACTTGTCATGTCGAAAATTGTAATATATTAAAAAAGGTGCTCGTGCAGAGAGTGATCATCCGCGCTATTTTTTTAAATCGTATTTCCAAGTTTAATTAAAGTTTTATGATTTTTTTTATTCAATTGTAAGGTTGAAGTATAGAATAGGTACAAAACACCCTCCCCTCCCCATGTTAAGAATGGCTTTTTAAATAATAACGTTATTATTTACGTCCGGATCACTCTCTGCACTAGTACCTTAAAAAATTACGAAATTTTATCGAGTAGAAAATGGCGGAGTTGTGTACAACCATCACCCCTTGCGTAATTTGTATAGGTTTTTTTAATTTTTTTTCTCTGGATTATTTTTAATTGGACACTAGTTAACCAGATTCTGAAAAAAAAAAAAAAAAAAAAAAAAAAATCATTTCGACATTTGAAAGGGGTGCTCACTTTTTTGTTACAACGTTCTGGTAAAACGGTCACCCAATTTTATTGGTCGGTGTTGTGTTCTGTTGTAGTTAAAATAAACATTTACCCTATTTTCTTAACAGTAAACACGGAAGTGTAATTGCCATTTTTTCATTTTTTTAAATATTTTTATTCTTACTTGCTTTTTCCATTGGTGATGGTTGTTACAACTCCGCCTAGAAAATAAACGTTAAAAGTAATTTTTACGGAAAATTAGGGGAAATTTTCCCTAGATGTGAACACCTTGAAGATTGCGAGTACAGGAGACATACTTATCTACGTTTTCGCTACTGTAATAGCTGACGTTTTGTTTTTAGCCAAAACTAAAAACGATACTTCTACAGTATTAGGACGAAATTTCGGAAATCGTAAAACTGAATTTCTCATGAAAACAATAATGGTATCTGTTTTCCTCGTATTTTTACGATTATATTTAAAAATGACGAAACTCGATAAGGTAGAAAATTATTTATTAAATAAAATATAGAATTTGATGAAAATGATCGTAAGACACAGGAGAGTTCAAAAGGAAGGTAATTTTCCGTTTCAATTTAAACAAGATGTTGGCAATTTTTCACCTGCGAATACGATTAAAGTTGTTTTTTTTTTTTTGTTTTTTTTTTTTAAATAATTCAGTAATATTTAGGTAATTTCGACTGCATAATTTGGAAGCTACCATTCTAATTTATTAGAATTGATAAAAAAAAAAAAAAATCAGTAGAAACCATTTTTTTAATCTGAAAACTCCATTTATCGACTACAAAATTTCGTCCTAATAGTGTAGAAACGCTATTAAAAAATCTGCTATTATGATATTTAAGTCTGTAATCTATGATAATCGTCGAAAAAAAAATGAATAAAGGTGTAAAACACGCATTTTTAGGGGGTAAGTACTTTCATACAGGTCCGCCAAATTAAAATTAGACGAAAAACAAGTAGTTTTCCAAATATTAAACCATGTAATTCTATGTTATCACGGGTGGCCATTTTGTACGCGCAAGCGTGCGCATATGGTCGACGCACGCATACAAAATGGCCACCCGTGATAACATATAGAATTACATGGTTTAATATTTGGAAAACTACTTGTTTTTCGTCTAATTTTAATTTTTCGCCAATAAACTACACTGTGACAAGGCAGTTTGGTATGCGAGTGCACATTTAACAGCCTTCGTTTATGCTCGCGTGTAGAGTAAACGAAGGCTAGGCTGTGAAATGGAAACTAGTCCCAGAGTTCAGGGGTTATTATGCAAAAGAAATTAAAAAGCAAACTTTAGCCAATAAACACTCAAAAAATGCCCCTACTCTCAAGTGGCCAGAATGTAGGTGCTTATTTTAAGTTAAATTTAGGTGGAAAAGTGATCACCTACTTTTCGAAAAAGTAATTTCTTCATATCATGAAAACTATTTTTTTTTTGTGATGGAAACGGTTTGCAGATTCGTTTTTAGCACACCGAAATCTACAAAAAAAATATTTTATTATATACGAATGTGAGACGGGCCTTAAAGTAAAATAATACCAAAAGTTTTATTTGGGTTTAACTGTGGATCTGCTCCCAATTCGTATTTTAAGTTTTTATATAAAGAATGCCTGCCAATTGTTTCAGTAAAATCCGGTAACGCGTTTCAACAGTAGAAAAGCGACCACACAAAATTAAACGGAAGCTGAAAAATTATTTACATTGCATTCTATTACCGATATATTTACATTATTGCGTTGTATTTATTTGTTTTTGTAAATTGATACTTGCCATTTGTTTATTATTAAAATAATTGTAATCTCATTATTTTGTATTTACCTTTCTCAGTTACACCGACAATTAAATTTTCTTTTAGTAAAAAGAAAATATTACAAATACTAAGTTATGGCGATGTATGTCCATCGTGTGCGTGAAACGCCAAAGAAATGAAAACTTGCCCGGAAAATGTAGTTGCTGTCTTTATAAATAAGTCTAGCACAAGACTAAAGACATGTTAATAATTTACTTGTTAAGGACAGGAAACACGTTTTCTGTTTCTTTTTCTTTTAGTGTAAAACAGTTTTTTGTTTTGTTCTCATTAATATCAAGACTCGGGGACAAGGATTAAAGAGATTTTTAGTTGGACGATGGACGCCACCATGTGAGGATTGGATTTCTCCAGTTCTCTCCTACTGCAAGAACTTCGACACCAGGGTCGGAAAGTGAGATTGAGAAGTCAGCACTCCCTGAAAAAGGGCACTCTGACCTGCAAAAAGTGGCTGAGCAGACCTGTTGGCATTCCCGGTGAGGGTGCTTTAGCAGTAAACTAGCTACGAGAAGATTAGAATCAAGGCAACCTTTAATATAATAATCGCCATGATTAGAATTAGTTGTGATGAGCAGAAGATTATGTAAGACGGATTGATTATCCAAGAAGATGGCTCAAGAAGTATTTGTTTACATTAGATTTAAAGACAACCATGCTGTAGTTGGTTGGGAAGAAGCTCTATTTTATTTCATTCCACAAATGGGGGTCCTGGATATGACCTTAAACAATATCCAATGGTGAGGCCCCGGATTGTGGAGCCACCCTTTAATTGCCATTGCTCCCAGGTCCATTCTGACCCGGAGTGGTAGTACCTGTTAGGGTCTCAACTATGGGTTAAATGGAAACTGACTTGAAAAAAAAAAAATATTCTATTAAAAATCTTTCTTCAAAATGGCTTAATTTGGCATTAAATAACCTGAAAAGGGTTGATGTCATAAGACAAAAACAACCAATCTACAAATGGGGTGTTCTAGGAAAGAAACTTTCTTCATAGAAGTTCCATTTGGTTTTGATACGGCTAGGAAGAAAGGAAAGTTAATTTCTGTGATTGCAGCTAAGCGAGTTCTTGCTGCGAATGTTTTTCGGGGGTGGGGACGGATTGGAGTTCTGTTGAACATCTATGAATATGACAGTACAGTAGAGACAGGCTAACATCTCTTTTGTGCGAAAGAGATTCCTCCTCCCCGCTCAGTAGATTTCAAACTTCATTTTGTACTCTGTCAATGTAAAAAAAGTGCTCTGAGCAGCATTTTCCTATATGACAGCAGTACACCATCTTAGGAAGTATATGGCTCTTATACAGGCAAAAGATTGCCTTAGAAATCAGGAATTTCTGGAGCATAAGAATGATCCAACCAGTTTCCTGAGCAATAGATTTGATGTAAAGTCTTCCATTTCAGTTCTGGAAAGAAAGTCAGTCCTGGGAACTTATATAAAAAAGGGATTTCCTAAGAGAAAGAATTGTTCACAAATTAGGATCAGAGTGTTGTTGGTGAAAGGTGAGAAGCTTGGTTTTTGACATGTTAAAAGTAACTAACCACCTTTTCCTCCACTCGGATGAAGGTTGAAAGATTTTCAAATAAATGTTTGTTAATTGATGTTATACCAAGCACCAGCAGCAGCTAACTTTAAGTTTTAGCATTCTTTGTAAACAAGATGAAAACTATTTTTTTTAAGTGACTTTGATTCTAAATTATGAAGGTAAGTTAGGAAGTAATGAAAAAGTATGTCATTTATAAGGTCATGGATATTGCTAGTAATGAATATTTAACGAAAAAATATTTTTCCATGTTGCCACTACTTTAGAAAGCAACGATTAGTTTTGTAAGTTTATTATGTTAAAAATTTTGATGGTTACTGGCTAAGTAAATATGAATATTTCAGTTTTGATCTGTGACAACATCATTCACTGCACAATTATCTTCACAGTTTAATTGATGACATCACAAACGATGATGTCGCCCGTCCTGCACGGTCAAGCAAGCATGATCCACATAGTTTTAGGAGAGTATAAGTTTCTTCATTTTAAAAATAAAATAGAATCTCTGCAACTGAACCAAGTTCTGGCACTCAGGATGCACAAATTAAAAAAAAAAAAATCTTTTCTTGTGGAGAGATTTATTTTTAGTCAAATGGTAGTGAAGACTTCTGAAGTTGTTCGCTCTCTAGGAAGGTTGGTGAGATTGACTTTTTTGACTTTTGGCAGCATTTACCTAGAAGGAGTAAGGCCGGCTCTTTACATGAATGGATACAAACCACACATGATGGTTCACAGCAGCCAGAATAGTAATGGATAACTAGTCCTAGGACTAGCAATATAGACCTGTAGATCAGAGGTAGGTTCTGACATTAACTTTGATGGTGTGTAACCTCGTCTTCAGCTGGCCTCTCCATTGTCTTTGCGTCTTGGAGTGATTTTGGAGTTATTGCTTCATGGCTGAACTCTCCTGTATTGTGACATGCAGCATGGCTGAAACACTGAAGTGTCCTCTTTAAAAATAGCTTGCTTAAAGGGGATGATCCTGTATTTGGTCTAGATTTGTGCGTTGGAGACACTCCTTGATAAAATTGCTTCTCGGTTTTGCAGCTGATAGATAACACCCCCTTCCTCTATACCTCTCGGCAAGGTTTAGTCTTTAAGAAGCTATTCTGTTAATAAAATCCATTTTCAAATTTGAAATGAAATTAAATGGAATTTCAGTTTTTATTGGATGTTTTTTCATTATCCATTTAAGTTTATTTCTGATTTCTCTTCCACTTTTTCTTTTAACTTTAATTAGTAATAATTACTTGGGTTTTTATGCGTAAATTCTCTCGACTCTCTTTACTTTTTATTACTTCTTTCTTGTTAGAAAACGGAGTGCACTGAATGCAGCATAAATCCAACTAATTAGTTGGAGAAATGACTGGAAAATGACAGACTTTTATTAGTAGAAATTAATTGAAATGAAGAACATTTGGATTATTCAGACTATTATTCTTAGCTTGAATGTTATTTTTTATTTATTTATTTTTTTTTTTACACGTTTCCACTAATGTAACCTCCAATATTCTTCAGATCTACCTTATCAAACTCTAGGATCTGCATGGAATTTGGAACAGAACTCTTTATTTAATCCATGGGAATAGCATACTCTCATTTTATCACCCATGACAAGGTAGAAATCTAAATTAATTTGAAATTGTATTAATATTGCTTGCACTGAATATTGAACCTTAAACCTCTAGAAAAACATCACTTACAACTAAATTTGACTTGATACTTTATCTGCTATGCCATGGGTCCTTACATAGCATAACTGATAAAGTACTAAGTAAAATCATCAGTGAGGCGATACAAAGAATACAATTTTTGAATTACTTAAGACTTCTGCCTGATCATGGCTGCCTTTGTGCATTAAATATAGGATTCCATTCAAAATTCTGTGCAGATTCTCTATTTTGACAGAAAGATTCCCGAGATTGACACAATACACTTAAAGAAAGTTAGATTACATAAACTGAAAAGTAATGTGAATAACACTCCAGATAAGAATACTCCAAATAATCCAAATTATCAAAAAAATTTAGAAATATAGTGAAAAACACTTTTTTCTTAGTATCTTATTTGTCTTCCTATGAAAGCAAAATGAAATGTAAGGTCGGTTTTTCATGTAAAGAATTTATAAAATTAGGTATATTTATATATACAGAATTCACTCGTAAACTAATTAACTGATCATTATAAATTTTGGTAAGCAGTCCAAATGTGGGTTATATTTATTTGCTTAGGGTTTCCACACTCTGTATAAAACTTTGTGAAAATTCAGATGCCTTCGATTTTTGTGAAAATTAAACAGTAGATATTAGACATCAATTAATAAATGTTTTCAAAATTTCATTTTGGAGTATTTTAAAGGGTTTTTAGGTGGCATAATACGGACACAAATTCCCATTTAAAAGTTAAAATGTTTCAAGATTTCCATAGTCATTACACACGAATGAAGCAAGATTCCCTGAATTTCAATTTATTCTTAAGACTACTTAATCTTTGACATTTAGATATAACATTTAGTATTATATTTTTATTTTAATTGTTGTAAAAGGACAAATGTTGTGCAAAACTGTTCTGTTTGATGAATTAATTTTCTCTGTGCTGGGATGGGTGTTCTTTTTGTGTGCGTATGTGAGTATATTTATCTACTGAGTCTCCACTTACCAAGGCCAAAAGCTACTCAAGGATAAAAATTAATATAAATGTTAAGTTGAATAATGAATAATACTATAAGATATTATGTTTTTAAATTTTTTAGATGAGTATTGATAATTCAGATTATTTGGATTACTGTTCTCATCTTGTGTCAAGTTTCAGCTGCTGTAACCTTTGACCTTCTTCAGGTGTATCTTGTTAAACTTTGAAATCTTTGTTATAAAGTACTTTGTAAAAGTGACCAGCTTCTGGAGATTGGCGGTTCAATTCTCAGTGTGGGCGACTCTCAGAATACAACTCAGGATTTCTATCTGATCATGGTTGATAGAACGAGAACGTACTAACCCCGTAGATTATAAAGGTTTACAAAAATAAGTATTAATATGTGACTTAAAAATGACCATATTAACATTAGCAGGGAAGCAGTCTTTTAGCAATGTGTTCCACAAATGTTAAATTCCTTGTAATAAAACTATTCATGAATTTTTTTTTTTTTTTTTTTTTACAAAGGAGTCACCACTTACCAAGGTCCAGAGGCCACTCGAGGATAAGGGTTAATGAAAGTGGTAGTCAAAGGGACAATATCGTAGTAATTGTTAGAAGTGGAAATTTGGTAAATTGAATTACTTAAGGGGATGGCTCATCAAGAACTTGTTCACATTGGACTTGAAGATGACCATATTTTAGTTGGCTGGAAGGCAGGGAAATGGAAGAATTTGATTTTAGCAAGAAAGGAAAATTATTTGCAGTGGTAGTATAGGTGTGTCAGAAACTTCGTGAAAAATATTGAATAATGCGACCCCCTGTCTTTCCAAGCTTATAACTACTCGAAAAATGTAATTCAAACCCTAATTTTTTTTCAGTTAAAGGAGCAAGGACCAAGGTTTCATCTAAAAAAACAAAACAAACAAACAAAAAAAAAACGTGATTTAAAAAAGAAAAAAAAATGTTTAAACTTCGGACTTTACAGGTAAATTTCTGAAAAACACTACTTTTTTTTTTTGTTTTAAATTTGAATATATTTATTGATTTTTTTTATCTTCAATTTGTGATATATAAAACTTTGGTGAGTAAATGAATTATTTACTTTTTAATAGACATTTCAAAATGGTAGGGGGGGGCGTGAATTAAAAAAAAAAATGTTTGTCTAAAATATTATATTCGGTTTATTGGAAAGAGTATAAAATTTCACATTGACCCTGAAAATATCGTAAAAATAGAATCAATAGAAAAATTTTGATAGATTTTTAAAGTTTAAAAATTGAAAAATGCTGAACTCATAAAATTCAATCAATTTCATTACTGTTTTTTAAAAAATAAAAAAAATATTTGTATTACTTCTTATACAACTTTAATAGTTTATTTTGGAAGTATAATCCATAAAGAAAATAAACAACCCACTTTTAAAAGAGAAATTACGAGTTTTTTATGTTTTATTCGCAGTTTCGTGTTAGAGGTGTCAAAAATTCCTACAAAAATTCTGATACACCTAGTGGTAGTACCTCAATAATTACTTGCTGCGATTGTTTTATAGAATGAACTAGAGACTGGAGCTGAGTTGAGCACCTGCCATGAAAGTAAAGATGATTGGAAGCAAAACTGACTTGTCTAGTCCAGTTAGTATTCCTCCACAAATGGGAATGCTTCAGGCAACAGGCATTAGGCACACCCTTCCCTTCAAAATGTTTGAAAGGACGGCCTCCTAAGATTGTATCAGCTGTATTATTAGTATATTTATTTCTATATGTCACCCACCTCCAAGTAC
This sequence comes from Euprymna scolopes, assembly GCF_053919585.1. Taxonomy (NCBI): domain Eukaryota; kingdom Metazoa; phylum Mollusca; class Cephalopoda; order Sepiida; family Sepiolidae; genus Euprymna; species Euprymna scolopes. The sequence continues at coordinate 105,441,042 of NC_136509.1, read as the reverse complement.
CCATCAGAGTACTGTAGCAGAGTAATCTGGTTTAGAGAATCCCAGGGCTGTAACACTGCAATACACACCATCTGATTGGGTTCAATTGTAGTATAAAGACCATGAGAATATCTCACTGATTTCACTTACGTTTTGATAAAATTGTTTGCCTTATATTCTATTTCTGGTTCCGAAATCAAATTCTAATTTACCTTTTAAAGTCTTGAAAATCAAACTTTAACTCAATGTTAGAATTACTGGCGGCCATGTATTTTTGTTTGTTTTTTACATGATAAATTTTTTTTCTAAATGGCAAAAACGCTTTGAACAGTATTTACAAAAAGAAAATGTTTCAGTGAAATTTTATAAATTTAAAATAAAAAAATGAAGAACATATTAGTTGATAATCTATATTAAATTATTAAACTTTTAGATGAATGCATTGCATAAATGCAGCTTTGATAATTACATGTTGAAAATTAAAAAGTTTTATTATTAATCAAATATTTATTAAAATAAATGCAATAAAACTGAATTTGAAAACTATGTAAAAAAAAAAAAAAAAAAAAAAAAAAAATTGTTTTCTATAATGTATTAAACTGTCAAATAGTTTCCCCCTCCTTGTATTCATCACATAAATCTTCACTAACTCTCTCTACAAGCATGCCTGCTGATATTATAAACAATTTTTGTTTTTGCTTTGTTAAATTTAAGTTTCAAAATCCTATTTTAACAAAACATCTAGTTAAAATAAATTGAAAGTATTTATATGATTTAAAGACGTTTGATCAATTTTATTAAAAAAATCGATTAAAATTTCCTACATTATGTTTCAAAAACTAAATATTTTCTCACAGGAAATTGAGATAAAATAGATGTTGGGGCGAGGGAATGAGTAACATGAAAAAAAAAACAACTGAGAAACGCCAGGTAGATGCAGCTAATTTAAAAGTAAAAAAACAGTAGTTATTGAAAACAAAATTGGATTAGAAATTCAAATTTTTCTGTTAAAAAGCAAAATACAATTTTATTTCAGAATATGTGAAATATAAATTTAAGATGAATAATTTTTTAGCTTTCTTTTCTTTTTTTTTTACTAATATTTAGATATATCAGTTGACAAATTTATTTCTGATTGTAACATACGGCAAGTACAAGGCTTATGTTCATTATTTATTTTTTAAGACCTAAAATAACTTTTTATATATTTTTTTGATAATCATGCATTTTTAAAAAAATTTTTTTTTTTTTTTTTTTACGCATTCTAATTGTTACTTGCTTTAAAAAAGTCCTTTTGTAGTAAAAGTAAGGATTTGTATCATATCTCAATCCATCAATCTACACCCCTCCAAAAAAAGGTGATAAATCGTTTGTAAATTAATTTGCATATGTCATAATGTTGAGATGAGATTAAAAAAATTGTACTTTTAATTTTCCAAGTTTAAAAATTTTCAAGTATTTTTTTGGTAATAAACAAACATGAAAAAATTGTTATTTTTAGATGAAATCAATGTAAAAAAAAAAATTGAGAAATCATCTAATTTGAATAATGTTCAATATGGTGTTATACTAAACCTATTCCTTTCAACTGCCATCATAATTGGATTCAAAGAATAGTATTTTCCAAACTGCAGATAGTTTCATGCAATCTTTCTTGTGAAAAGGCAATCATAACCCCCTTATGAAAATCCCTTTTATCATATGAATGTTTGTCTTTGAACACAATTTGTATTCATTGTTTGAATTTTTTATTCATATTTAAAATTAATGGTGAAACAATTTTTTTATTTTTTTCAAGGCGGAAACTGAAATCTATAACGCAGCACATCTACGACACACTCTTTCTGAACGGAGAAGGCAGTGATATTACAATTCGAGCACTTGGTCGTGATTGGCACCTTCACAAAGTTTACATCAGTCAGGTACAGTCACCATTTTTATGGATTGACTAGATGTACTCGTCATCTGTTGGGTCACAAACTGAATTGAATAAATACTTCACCAAAATGATTGGATTCAACATTAAATAAACTGAAAATTGGGACCTTTTTTTTTTATTTTATTTAGGAGCCCATTCCTAGAAATGTGTATTGCTTTTAATTAATATTAACATTCTATCGTGTTAAATATTTAACCGTATTGATTTTATAGCATTCTTTGTCTTGTCTGCATTCAACCTATGTAGCGAATACTCTCATCCACCAGGTTTGTAGGGGAGGAGGGCTGTCTTTAGATATGGAAGTTATCGATGAACACCCAATTTATTTTTCCCTTTATTAAGCCATGGTCATAAAACAGCAATAAACAGAAGCTAATTACGGAATACATAAAACTTAGGAGTATCACGATAGTTAAACAATACAGAACTCTGAAACTCTGGTGATACATGTTCATTTACACAGTTCTGAGGCAACATGTTCAGCACTGCAAAACACAATGTGAAAGGAGATTACTAGTACATCTCTAAGCAAACACTGGTGTGATTATGCACAGGGTTTAATGTGAATGTATATGGTCCCAGGTTTGGTCTGTTCAGTCATAGCACAGGGTGGTATTTAAGCATTGTGGTGGATCAAGAACCATGAAATAATCTGTAGACAACAGAAGCAACTGTTACATTCTGATGAGTAGACAGCAGATCTAATCCAAGCAGATCAGATACTCCAGAAGGAACAGGGTCGTGGCAGGGAATATGTAGTATATATCTGATGGCACAACGCTCTAGATGCTCAAGAGAATCAGAACACCTTGTCAACTCCGGTGAACACTAGGGATCCATGTTCAAGTGAGGCCGAATCATTGCTTTGTCAGCAAATGCCATTCATGAGGAATAATAATCAGTCCAGGACCAACTGACAGTTTATTCATAGGGTGTATGTGGAATATGCTCTAATTGGGTATATCTCTTCAAAGTGGATACAGATACCCGATGCTAAGTTTAGACTTGGCGAGTGTCAGTCACAATCATCATCATCATCTTCAATTTAACATCCATTTTACATGCTAGCATGTGTTGAATAGCTTTTAGAAATTGACTTGGGGTGATGGGGTCTAGTGTTTTTATAGAGTCATCATCACTAGGTGATTTCCCACCAAGGCTAAAGAACGATTCATCTGCCCTTTCATTTTAATTGCACATGAAAATTCATAAACTGTGACCTCTTTTAAGATGTTCTATCTTGCATAACTAAAAATAAGTCTCTTTACTTCTATATTATTTATTATTCATGTATAGAATTAAAGAGACTTATTATTTTGTCATCTTGTTTACATGTTTGTGGTGCTTACAGAAATGTGTGTAAATTTATGATCTTGCTGAAAAAAATATCACTCTTTCTCTAAATGATCAAAGAGACATTCAAAAATATTAGTGATTGAATCAACATAGTGAAAGTGGACGAGAGAAATATATTGATAGCTAAGCAAGAGAGACTGGTGACTTGGCTATTAATTATAAATTCTAGTTTCTTAGATAAATTAAAGTAGAATATTAAAAAAAAAACAACTCAATCCCATAACTAAAGTATATTTTAGCATGTGTCTTGTATTAAAGTATATGTATAGAGGAAGTCTTAAGGAAATAAACTCGCATTCATTACTAATGGAGATTTTGGTGTCTGCCTGTCTGTCTAAAGCTGAAACTATACTTCTATTAATGTATTATTGTACTATCTTACTGTCATTCAATGCTCAATTCATGAAGGGAGGGTGGCATAGTATCTGCCCTGTAATTATGAAACCATGGTCCTAGGTGGTGGTGGAGGAGGTTGTATTCCAACAAGAAATTGTTATAATCAGCTATACATTAGCAAGCTCAACATTTACATTATATATACTATCAAAAATAGGCGACCAGGTGAGGAAGGGGCAACATGGTTGTTATTTTAGTATGATAATAGATAATGAATAGATATGAACTTGAAAAAAATTGTGTAATTGTTTTGAAAGATTCGCAGTAATCCTTCATATGGAAAGGAATCAACTGTTTACTCCTTACATAAATGTAAACACTCCACATCATCATAACCTGATATTTCACATGCATTTCTTTTTGGTAATTTTGCAGAAAATGAATGTGAAACTTCTTGTCTGTCATCGTCGCTGCTCTCTGTCATTTCACTGTTTCATTCCTACTGCAAATGACCGAGCATTTTAATGGTAGTAGGTGTAGCTGCTATACAAAATACTTCTTGCGTGCATCTTGTATCATTCGAAGTTTCCATGCATAGTAAAGGCGATTTTTTTTATGATGGAGAGAGGCTGTTAAGCTCTGTTTGTTCCACTTTGCTTAGGTCAATCTTTCTTTTATAATATCTAAATTATCAAATGTTTGTTTTAGTATAGAGAGACACCCCCTCCCAAATAAATGCCACTGTAGGAGCATTGATAAAAATTCAAAATCCTTTTTGAAATCCAACGATATTTATCATAAATAAGATTCAGTCTGTGCTTGACACATCCACCAATTTTCAGCTATGAATTTCTTGTTTTCTTGCTTTTGGACACTGAACTGCAGGACTTCCAAACTATATAGAATTGTCTTTCGAGGTGCTAAAAAAATAAAATTTTTTATCATCTCAAGACAATCCAAATTCATACAAATTTCTTGTTCATTTCATTCATTTTAATTCTCTCGTAATATTCATCATTCGACAGCTAATCCATCACGTTATTCCTTAGTCTCAAGTAGCTTTAGCCTTGATAAATGGTAACTCATTAATAAAAATTTTTTTAAATTAAAAAAACTGACCACGAGTTAATATTACTTTTTGTTTCTGTGCAGCTATACAAACTGAAAGTACTTGTGTTGCTAACCATCATAAACTCCATGTCTTGATTCGAATCTCATGATAGAATACAAAATAGTCATGATTATGAATCAGTATATTTGTGTTATACGTTTTACCTGTCAATTTTTTTTTTTTTTTTTTTTTTTTTTTTTTTTTTTTTTTAATAATTATTTAATTTCTGTTTAATTTCAGTCTGAATATTTCTCATGTATGTTCAATGGATCATGGCGTGAATCTACGGAAGCTTTCATAGAAATTGATATTCCAGATCCAAATATTGATATTGAAGGTGAGAATATTTTATGCAGTCGATATAATGCACAGGAGCAACAGCTTTGTCCCAGATAGGCAGAGGTACAAATAAAAACAATGAGATTGACGATTTAAAAAAAAGACAAAAAATTAGATTTGATCTTTTATTTGTTTTCTTTACCCGCAGGACAGACATTGAAATTGTGTATCTCAATTCCACTTTAGCCTGAATACAGACCAACATAAATAAATTTAAGGATGCAACTAAAACTTTGTATTATTTTCATAATACAAATAAGTGATTTTTTTTTTTTTTTTTTTTTCATACTTCTCTACCGAGCAATGCTATTCAACGTTATTGTTGGAATGTGATCTTATACAAAGTTTTAATAAATGTATTTTCTCTTAAGTGAATTCATACTAATGTTGGGATGATGAATTGAAATCGGAAAAGTCTGAACTTTTTGGGAAATTGGAATCAGAAAAATTTGAGGCTAATTTCAGATTCCAAAACAATTTTAATTTTTTCTTGATATTAAAAAAATTAAACACAAATTTATTCATTAGAAGTTGTTCATTTACAACTTATTTATATAAGACTAAGGGCCATGAAATGGGTTATAAGTTCCACTCCCAGATTTAACATTGATTCCCAAAGTCTAATTTATTTTTTTATTGATACACTAGCCTGGGTGCCCGGCGTTGTGAGGTGTGTGTTGAGCAAACAAAAAAGTAGTAGTAGGTAGGCAGGCTCGAACCCGTATCATGAAGGAGGAAAAGAATGTGAAAAAAAAAACGTGACGTCTTTGCTGTCATGCCCATCACCAAGCCGGAAGTGACATAGGTTTAAATTAAGGCTAGACAATTGAAAAGAGGGTATGACTTTCGAAAATATTGGCAAAAAAAAGCGACCCCCCCTCTTCCTGTAGAAAAGTGCCCAGTTGAGGGTGAAAGAATTAATGTTTATGGCCAATTTTTTGATATTTATCATCTGAAAGTTCGAGCTTCAAAATGATACTAATCTCATGAAAATCTGTTGCCTCTGTCGAAAATTTTAGGCAGACATACAAACATACATACATACATACATTTAAATAGATTTTCGCCCTTTATATTATGGAAGACTACTGAAAACATACCTTTGTAAATCTTATTCACTAAACGTTTCAGAGTTCACACTTGATATTAAGATTTAAAATGCTCTAGACAAGGTTTTTCAATTTTGCTGTCGTTAATCGGTTTCTTCTAAAACAATATTTATGGTACTTCTTCGCTTCAGACACAAGTGAAAAATATAAATTAAAGTCTCAATGAATTTATTTAAATTTTGGATAAAATTCATAAAGGCAAAACCTTTAGAAGTTTTAAAAAGGAAGTTATTTTTACATTTAAACAGAAGAAAAATGAGATTCGGGTATTTTTTACTGTAACTAACTGAACAAAAAAGAGATGAAAAACAAATATGCAACAAATAAATGTTACTAAAGGCAACACTCTTCTACTTACCCAGATAAGTTTGTGTTTAAATGTTCTTTGTTCAAAACGAACTCTGTGTTTATTCTGTTGAGTTAGAATAAAATGATTAGAATATTTAACAGAGATTCATCACAATGTTAAGAATGGTTTTCTAAATTGTAACATTATTATGTAGAAACTAATTTTTGACATGGGAAGGGCTTTAACTATTCTGTTTCTAAACTGTGATTTTGTCTACCAATTGTTGATTCTTTTTAATCTTTTATAAAAATTTCAAATGGCATTAATGATGATCAAATGCAAATGAGATTTTTCCTAAAAGGAAAATAAGTCTTGTTTCACAATTACAAGGAAAACATTAGACAAAAATATTTAGAATGATCTACTCTTGTAATATATTCCGTCTTCCTAAGTGTATTTTTTACATTTTGCAACATGTATGCAGACATTAGTCATTTGAACATTTTTAAAAAGCATTGAATTTTTAAGAAAAACATTAAAAGTGGCATATCCATTGTATTACATAGACAAAGTGACGCCATGACAGCTATTAACAGTTTGAGAAGGTAAAAGATTCAAAAAGATGGATGTCTCTGTATTTGTGATTAAAGTAAGTTAAGAAAAAAACTGACTCCTTTGATTTTTAAGGAAAATTAAATTCAGGAGACGCTAACTGTTAGAGAGGAGAACTATCACAGCGAAAAACAAGAAATGTTGTGAACGTGGAGTTAGTCTCAGTTCAAAAGTTGAAGAGGAGAGATATAGAGACACTAGCGACAAGGCTCTAATCACACACACGTGTTCAATACTTGTACACAGTGTCTGTATCTATGCTTTTATTATATATGTAAAGTGTAGATTCTGGCTTCATACCACAATGACCAGCTAGACTAGAAATCTGTACACGGCCCATAAAGATGAAGTAAAAGAACCAGAATACATGAATTCGGGATAAAACTGTCAGTCTGAGGTGTGGGCATAATTGCAGTGTCTAAAATTGTTTTTGTTGTCATTAAATTGTATTCTTTGTAATTACACTGATGTAAGAAGCAGTTAACCAATTGGCATTACACCGTGTGTTAGGGTTGCTACAATTTTATCGGACATTGTCTTTTGAATTTTCATGGGGGGTGGTAGTATTTGCTGCCAACATATCAACTGCTAAGACTTAAGTTATTCAAAAAATCTTAGATCCCTCTTTTTTTTGTCTTTCAGCTCTCAATATCACATTTGGCTCTTTGTATAATGAAGATGTTTTAATCCGACCAAACAAAGTTGTTAATATTCTTGCAGCTGCAAGATTACTTCAGTTGGTAAGTAATAGTTTTTTTTTTTTTTTTTTTTTTTTTTTTTAATAGTTCATATATTCCATGTATACCTGCATAAATGCCATGGGTATTTATGTTAGGATATTTCCAAATTATACAAGGGGTCTTCACATAGAGGGTGACCCACAAATTGTTAAAAAAATTCACAATCTTTTTTACATTATGATCATATTTTGTACAAATCAACTTTAGTCTACGCTTGACTTGTCCACCAAGTTTCAGCCATGAATTTCTAACAATCTTTGTTCAATGATATATCCTAAATGTGCACCTCTACATTGCAACTACACCCACATATGATGTGCGAAAATGTCAGTAACTTTGACACATTCTTTTCTTTTTGTTGAAATCATTGTCCATCCATCACAATAACTGTTCATCTGCTTAGGCTGCCCAAAACTTGTTAACGTCAACTTAGTAATGCTCAGTATTGATCAAGATTGATCATTCATTCTCATCTTCAAAGTAGTAATCAGCAATAATCCTACATTTTGATATTGCAATCGATGTAGTGCATTCAATGAAGTGCAGTGGCCTTTACAGACAATTTTTCAGTGGGATTGCAACTCCCCATACTTCAAATAACTCCTGGATGCCTAAGGGGACAGTTTAATGGTCATCTCTTCAGCAAATGATCATCCTGAACAGGTCTCACATACATCCACAGATTTTTATGTATGAGGTTATCTCAAAGATAATATTCGTCAAAACAATCCTCATTCTATTCCTGTACTGACGACGGACATCATGTATAAAGTCAAGCAAATGCCAAGAGGAAGGTGTCAGAGTTGGTAATAATTTTTGATATCATGTCCAGGTTTGTCTGCAATACATAGGTGCACATTTAGAATATCATCATTTAATTGTGATAAAACAAAGATGTTGGACATTCATGGTTGAAATTGGGTGGAGAAGCCAGATATAAACTTAAGTTTATTTCTCTCTGTTAGGATGCTAAAACGATCAAAGGGAGCTAACTCCTTTTCTGTTCAGGCAGTTACTTCCCCTTTATTAACCTTGTTACGTCTGTCCATAATAATTGTGACACACAAACTCAAGTAATATTGCGCGAAGACTGATAGATGTAATTTGTATCATTCTGCGTTGTTTCTTTGTAAATATATATCTACGCCAAATCAATTTTGAGTATCTTAATTTCTTCGACTACTTTCTGTCATTCATGTGTTACACACATCTTTGGGTATAATCTTTTGCAAGGCATTAATAGTTATGTTGACACTGATGCATAACAGTATCAAATAATCATTAGATTGAAGAGAAAAAAAATTGTGAATTTTATTAACGATTCTATGAGTGGCAGTTTTTTTTTTTTTGGAGGGGGGGGGGTATCCTGTAGTTGCTCGATTACAATTACCAGAAAACCACTTTACAAACATGCATGAAAATCAGACTTTTATAATCTATAATTTTTTTTCATTTCTCCTGGACACTTACCCAGTTTAATAACACTAAACTAGCCATGCTGGTGTAGGTTTAATTAGGCTGTATTCATATTCAAGAGTTTCAGAGAAATATACAAGCCTAGACTTTTTACTTGTTAAAAAAAAAACAGGTAAAAGTTATAGCCTATTTACTTATAATAGATACCATAAACCTTATTTCGCTGTACCTTATAACAAAGGTTCATATAAAATTTCAGCCAAATCGGCTTGATAGTTTCCGAAAAAAAGTGGAACAGACAAAATAAGATATAATAGAGAAAATTATAGCTCATTAGAGCTATCCATAACTAAAAGTCTGATTTTTATATGTAAATATTTGTAGAGCATACTATATCTTCTGTCACATGACCTGTACTTTTTTGTTTTAAAAAAAAAAAATGAACGTCTTCTGTAAATGTTAGTGCAGTGTTTTAACTTGACTATTTCAAAAACAAAACAGATCATATGATCTTCTTTGACCAATCACAGCTGCTGTCTACTATTTAGCATTTAGAATGATTAAAAAGTTTTTGATAAATTTGAATAAACTTTCCTTTTTCCAGGAAGAATTAATTCAACAATGTGGTTCCGTCATGAAGGATACAATCAGGTACAATTTTCATTTTTTGACTATTAATGTTGCTTTAAAACCTACAAAAATGTCTTTTTTTTTGTTGTTGTTTTCCTTCTTTTTTAAAAAATTTTTTCCTAAAATTTTATCAAATTATTGAGCCTTTGGAAACAAAATGCTAAGTTAAATTTTAAAATATTAGTAGTTTTTATTAAAATACATACCTTCAGTCTCTAGATACAGTGAATACCTTCTGTGAAAGTGCGTCTATAGGAATTCTATATTAAAATAAGGGTTGTACAATCTGAAGCTAAACTTCTAAATTGGTATTGTTTGAATTCAATGGCAAGGAATAGTGCAAGCTGATTGGAAACCATGTCAAGATAAGCAATTAAGACTTATTTTGGAGTTTTCCTTTTATTTAATCTATAGAAGGAGAGTATGGGTTCATATCTTCTTCGAGAGTATTAGTTAATGTGATCATGTAGTTCTGATAAAATTCAAATGCAATATACAAAGCCTACAAGTCTGCATTATCTATTATGTTAAACACAGGAAACATCCTATGTTGACTGTTGAAGGCATCTTCTTTTTATGTGTTTCATACAGCATTTTGTGCTGCAATCTTTTCTCAGCTTCAACTTTGTTAGCAGCATTACAAGATTAACTTTTAACAACAGTAGTCAAAATAAACCTAGCCATCTGACGACATTGTCAGCAGCAAGAGACAATGGCACAAAGAACACAGATTCAAAAGAAATAGAGTATGTCAAGCTATTAATCGGAAAGAGTTTCTTTAATCATATTAAGTGGATCATATTTGGCAAAAAATAGTGACTTTCACCTCATTTGAACTATTCATTTATAATCCATATTGTGATTATGAAGCTGATAAGAATGTCACCGTTTGATCCATGGTAGAAGTCTGTGGAAAATTTACAACGGGGGGGAAAAAAAAAAAATGGAGACAATGAGCACGCTGTACTGTGTAGGTTGTAAATTAACAGAAAGTACACCATTCTTCGTATGAGCCAGTGTGTAGTCATCCCTAAATCAGATCATCATGTCAGATTTGGTCATGATTGGCCCAGTGGTGTGGGCTGTAGGAGACTATATATTCATAGGCTATAACCTTGACCTTTAACCTTGAAAAATGGTGTGCACCATCCCTAGCTGGGGGACCATCATCATGCCAGGTTTGGTCATGATGTGGGTTGTAGGAGAGTTGTACAGAAACACACATAAACGCTACTACTTGTTATATATATATATATAACATCTATAATATAAAGCTGAACGTCTGTGTGTGTGTATGTCTGGTCACGAATAGGCTCCTATATGGTTGACTATTATATAAAACTGATCATGTATAATGATAGAAGATGTATCGAGACACAGGAATGGGTATGTTTGCTCTGGCATAATGATGATTCATTAAAATTGTGGGGTCTGCGTACACGCCTAGTCTACAAAGTATGGAAATAAAAAATTAAAAAATTAAAAAAACGTTTACAAGTGTTTTTGATATAGATGTACATAATACTTTGATAAGTATGTTTTAACTTAAATAGGGATGGTATAATAAAATTGTAAGGTCTGCATTCGTGCCTGGCCTCCATAGAATGGAAATAGGCTCAAACTTTAAAGACTTTTCATATCTATCTGCGTAAGTATGTTTTGATAATTATGTTTCAGTTTGAAGAAATATGGTATAATAAAATTATGGGGTGTTCGTTCGCGCCTGACCTCCATAGAATGGAAATATGTCACAGTTTAACAAGGTTTTTTAATATAGATCCACAGAATATTGTGATAAGTGTTTCAGTGTGAACAGGTATGGTATAATAAATTATGGGGTTTATCTATTTTATTTTTACTTTCATCATGTTTTGGTTTTGATACCCCCAAATTCGAAGCTATCTCTTTACAACCGTTCCTTTTCATAACCTATCATACTTTCATAAATCAGAGTCCATTTTCTGTAGGCTGTTTTTGAACCCAGTCAACGACGGGTACTTTTGCTAGTGTGTATATATATATATATATATATATATATATATATATATATATATATATATACAAACACACTTCTATAAAATATATCCAAGTGTTTTGCAAGTTTTTCATTTATTAATTTGAGAATGTTCTTTTCTGCACTTTACAACCTACACTGCTGTTGAAGCTGAGAAAAGATTGCAGCACAAAATGCTGCATGCAACAACACATAAAAAGCAGATGCCTTCAACATAGGATGTCTCCTGTGTTTAACATAATAGATAATACAGACTTCTGTAGGCTTTGTATTGCATTTGAGTTTTATCAGAACTACATAATCACATTAACTAATACTCTCGGAGAAGATATGAACCCATACTCTCTCCTTCTATAGATAAAATAAAAGGAAAACTCCAAAATAACAAGTCTTTTAACTGCTTATCTTGAGATGGTTTCCAGTCAACTTGAACTATTCCTTGCCATTGAATTAAAACAATACCAATTCAGAAGTGTAGCTTGAGATTGTACAACCCTTGTTTTAATATAGAATTCCTATAGTGGCATCTCACAGAAGGTATTCACTGTATTTAGAGACTGAAAGAAGCCCAATGTATTTTGATAAAAAATGTCAATATTCTAAAATTTGTAATATTTAGTCGGTTTACATCCTCATGTAAGCTTGTCTTGACAAACCCGTGTACAGAGAGATCAAGGATACTTGAGGATAGTGTCTATATGTTCTTTAAATTTATAAAAATTTATATTACTAACTCATTTTCTTTTAATGCAATTCTGAATTTTTGGGATGAGATGTGAATGCTTGTGTTATGTTGATTAATCGGACTATTATTCTCATATTGGGTGTTATTAGCACAATGTTTCGGTTGCTGCAACCTGTGACCTTCTTCGAGTGTTGAGAATATGCTTCTTTTCCTACAAACGGTTCGAATTCTTGTAATGCAAAGCCAACCCTCTTTTTCCTTAGTAGGAAAAGAAGCATGTTCTTAACACCTGAAGAAGGTCGCAGGTTGCAGCGACCGAAACGTTGTGCTAATAACACCCAAGATGAGAATAATAGTCCGATTAATCAAAGTAACGCAATCATTTTCATTTAGTTTAGCACAGCATTCAGACCTTTTCATTGTAATTATGAGAATCGACTATTAATCAATCAGTGTTTGGTAGACTATAAAACAAAGCCACTTTAACAGTTTCTTCTTACAATTTATGATTGTGGATTTGGTAGCCCAAATAGTTGACTCTGTTTCCAATTTCTACAGTTTTAAGTTTTCACTCCATATAAGAAATTGTCTTCAATTACCAATGGTTTTATGTACTATCAAGTGCCCATTTGTCTGATAGGCCACAAAAGGGGTATGATTTGCTGCAATAAAATATAGAATGATATTGGATGTGATTCTTAGGACAAGCAATCTGAGCCCATTTATTTTGTTTTGTATTGACCAGACTTTGAACGGCGATGAGATTGATTTTAGATTTCAGACATATTATTTATAGCATTTTGATTTTAAAGAAGACAGATTTTTTCAAGGCGTTTCTGTAAACTTTATTATTTTTCTTTTCATGAATAAAATGGAATCCATTCAGTTAAAAAGAAAATGTGATACTGAAAAAACAGCTCCGTGGAATTGATAGCTCAAATACTTGACTCAAGACTCGTGGAAGTTTAAAAGTTCTGACACTTAAAACAAACAATTTGTTCTGACTTTAAATCTACAGCTACATGAACAGCATAAATCTAAGCAGTTCTTTTGTCTTTATTTTCTGTTGAAATTTGTCAAAAGAATTCCATCATCCTGGTGTTACCAGATCAGACTGTCTGAGACTTATTGAATTGTTTCATTCTCTTTGGAAAACTCAATCATGTTTTACAAAGTCAAAAACAACAATCAAACCAAACACCATGCATAAATATTTGAAGAATTTGAAGCATTGTTTCACTTACCTTAGAAGTGAGGGAGTTACCTGCCCTTTGTTTATTTGTATTTTTTTTTTTTTTTTAATTTAAAAAAAAATTTTTTTTAGATGAATTTTTAAAATTGTATTTATTAAGTATTTTAATTTAAATATTTATTAAATATTTTTACATGTATAAGTCATCTATGAACATGTGTTTCTGGGTATCACCCATTGTCAGCATGGCTAAACTTTTAACAATGATCAAAAGGGTTGATATGCCACAAAACAAAACAACTAAACTAAATCGGACCATTCCATCATGATCATCATGTTGATGATTGAATGCTTTTGACAAATCTGTAAAATATATTTGAACTCCAGGAAATTTTTTTTTTATTGACAAGGTGAATTGATCAATCTGCTTTGATTCTAAACACTTGTTCTTTGGTTTTTGATATAGATTATGTGCTCAACTATTCTAATCTGGTTATTTTTATGATGTTTTGACTGATGTATCCATGAACCTTCTTCAGGTGTATCTTTTTTGTGTCTAACTTTAGAACCAATACGAGATTTTGAACTAAACCTTTAGTTAATCCGTAATGATAGATTGTTTTCGTTTCATCAGCCATGATTTGGTAGAAGTGTTAATTAATTATCCTTAGTTACTATTACCTGAGGTCAAAGGTTATATCAGCCAAAAGATTGTGAAAATGACATCCAAGATACAAATAATAGTCTGAATAATCCAAATTATCTAAATTATTAATTCTCATCTAAAAAATTCTTAAACATTTTGAATTAATTACTAAAATCTTGTCTTTTTTGTTATCTTCAGTTCAACTACTGTTTGCAAGTATTACACAGGAGCTTTAATGTATGGAGTGGATGATATTAAGTTGGAGTGTGTCCAATGGCTTCACAGAAATCTGCTCTCTTCACGTGACATCAACCTTCTCAAAGAGATTAGGTAAGACGCAATTACTTCCCTTGCTTAAAGCCCGTGTTTCACTCTGATGTACAGTTGCATATCCCCCACAATGAGAACTATGGAAATTTAAGTAATAATTTTTTGGGTTTGTATTACTGTACACATAGATTCGAAAAAGTTGTCAAAAAACAAATATAGAACAAATAAATGTTATCAAAGGCAAGATAAGTTACTTTTCTACCTAACTGGATATATTTTTTTGTGTTTTTATTCAGTGTAACATGTTTATTCAGCTCGAAAAACATGCAGTGTTTACCGATGTATTGGAAAATTCAAAATGGCAGCAGACTCTCTCTCGGAGAGGGTACGTTTGGGAAAAGGTATTATAAATAATAAACTAGACAAAATACTGTTAGAAAACAACCGAATATATGTCAACTTATGTCACGGTAACATATATTGAGCAAATTTCTAACAGTATTTTGTCTAGTTTATTATTTATAATACCTTTTCCCAAACGTACCCTCTCCGAGAGAGAGTCTGCTGCCATTTTGAATTTTCCAATACATCGGTAAACACTGCATGTTTTTCGAGCTGAATAAACATGTTACACTGAATAAAAACACAAAAAATATATCCAGTTAGGTAGAAAAGTAACTTATCTTGCCTTTGATAACATTTATTTGTTCTATATTTGTTTGACAACTTTTTCGAATCTGTGTACAGTAATACAAACCCAATTTTTTATTTATTTATTTATTTTTTTTTCATGGATCAGGGGTGAAGATGTTTTCTGAATGCTTCCATTTCTCAAGTAGTCTGGTATATTCATAAAAAACACAGTGATATTTTATCATAAAATATATTTAAATATTTAATTATTTTCGCAATAAAACAATGCCACAGCTCACACAAGCCAAGAAAGCTGCAGACCAGAGTGATATTGGATGTGATTGATGCTAGTTTTGCCCGTTGATCTCATCAGTAGAACATATTTAAACTCAGGATTTTAAACCCAAGTCACACTTGAGGCGAGTATCCTGCAACATGAGCCACCACATGTATTTTTAGATATTCAATTTTTTTAAGAGTTGCTTCTGAACTGTTCTCATTGGAGATCTAGTGTCATTACTCACTTAATGTCAATATTTAAATTACATGTTTCTTCACTAAAATCTATTTAACAACTGATAGCCAACTTCAAATCTTTCCCTTTGTCACATGATCAAACTGACTAATAAGATTCACATATAAGGCTTAAGCTGATTCTAACTTGAAGAAAAATTTTATTTTTAAAGAGTTCCTTGGATAATTTTTTTATATATTGAAATAAATTGAGTTAATTTTCAACAATTAACGAAAAAAATATATCCAAAAAATGGTGTCTAGCAAACATACCAAATGAAGTTTTAAACTTTTTACTTATTTATAAATGAATTTATGAAATCGGATTTGTTTAAGAAATCTGAGCAGAATTGATTTTAAGTTAATTCATATACCTTTCCCGCATTCCTCAAAAATATTTAACTCTTTTAATATTTAAATCTTTATCATTAAGTATAAGTTTGACCTCATTTTTTTTCTTCATTGTAAGATTTTCAAAATAAGAACACTTATGTAAATTAGATTGAAAAATGAGTTCTACTTTATAAAATTTAATGCAAACATTTGCTTTTTATTTTCTATGCTCCAGTCTATTACTACTATATTTGATTTCTGCAGTATTATTCATCATAGTAATATTCTGGATTAGTTCATGATTAAAATTTTGTTTTATTTAATAAAAAAAAAAAAAACCCTTATTACTTGTGTTTTAATTATTTGAAGGTAGGATTACAGTATGGCACAGACTCTCTCAGAATCTCTCCTGACCTTGAGCATGTGGTGCAATGGGGCAAAAAGTGACGGATTAATTTTAACGCATCCAAAACCAATCTTTTATCTTTTTACCATAAATGCTCTGATCCTCATTTGTCCCCAATTGACTCTCATCTAAAAGAAGCTTCCTGTTCTGACAAGCTTCTAGGTCTCCATTTCATTTCTGACCTGAAATGGAAGATTTACATCAAATCTGTTGCCAACATTGATGGAGAAATGGTTGTCATTTTACTGCTCCAGAAAGTATCTCACTCCAGACAGAACTCTCTACCTGTATAAGAGCCAGATACATCCTAAAATGGAGTGCTGTTGCCGTATCAGGGTGGAAGCTGTTCAGAGCACCTCATGCTTGCCTTGACAAATCAGCTTTGAAACTTATAGGTGATAACCTTTTCTCTTCACTGCAACCTCTTTCCCACAGAAAAAAAACGTTGTGAACCTGTCTCTGGTCTTTTGTTATTTTCATGGCAAGTGCTTGTCTGAGCTTCAATCTATGGTCCTCCCATGCCAAACTTTCACAAAAAACACTCATCTAACCAAAACAACTATCAACAATTTCCCCCACTCTCTATCTGTGCTTAAATTTAAATGCAAATTCCATGAACAAGGCTTCTTTCCTAGAACTGTCTGTCTGTGAAACTGTTACGTTAGCCTGCTTTCCAGCTGATCACAATATGGTTGTCTTCAAGTCCGATGTAAGCAAGTTCTTAAGCCGTCCCCTCTAAATAATCTATTTCTACCGCTGTTGTCCCGGTAATCACCATACACTCCTTAATCCTTATCTTCAAGTGGCCTTTGGGCCTTGATAAGTCATGACTGTCTTGTAAAAAAAAAAAAAAAAAAAAAAAAAAAAAAAAAACTTTAACAAAAATATTCACAAATAAAGATTACACACTGTAACTTTTTCCTCTGTATAATGTACTAACAAAATATAACCTGCTGGTCAAACAGTTTTTAAATTAATGACAAATAAGATACAATTTTAGAAACATGTAGTTTTATGAATTTGGCCATTTTTATTTTCATTTCTAAGTTTGTAAAGGGAAGGAGGAAGATGAGGGTCATTTTTAACATTTGCCTTTCCAGAAATTTTTTTTTTTTTTTTATATATATAGAACTCTTTAGTTCTGTCTTCAATTTACAAACCATGGAAATAAAAATGGCCAATATTTTAAAAATATATATAATCTGAAAATTTAATCATCTATTATATAATAAAAGCAAAAATGTGTGTGTGTGTGTGTGCACATTTTTTTTTTTTTTTTTTTTTTTTTTTTTTTTTTTTTTTTTTTGTATGTCTGGCAAAGGCTTTTTTTTGGGGGGGGGGGGCTCAGTGTGGTTACCATCGCTTAGAACTTTTTATATACTCTGTAGATTATAATATCTCTGATTTACAAAAGGGAGTTGTCTCTATCTTTTATTCGAGCGACTTTTACACACTATTTTCACACTATTTCTTCCTCTCGTCTGTTTGTTTGGCTTTTCCGTATAAAAGTGAAACTAAAAATCAAAAGCGAAGTGTGTTCTCGGCCTTTCATGCCGCCACATCCAAAAACAATCAATGCAGGGAAAACGTGTGATATCAGACAATTGTTATTCATTTGGACAATCCTCTTTTTGTGGGGAGCTGGTTTTCACAAATATCTTGGGGAAACCTTCAAGCTTAACTAGCTCTGCGTGATTTCATTTCTCTATGGCGTGATGTTTGACCTAAAAAAGCAGACGTTTTTTAAAGCGTATAATTTCAACCATTCTCACTTCTTTGCCCTCTTAGCATTGCGGTAAGATGTTATGCTTTCTTTTCTGCCTTTGCCTCAAGGCTTTGGGTTTGAGCCTACCTGCCTACCAAAACATTTTTTTTCCCCCTATACACATACACACACACCGACAAACACCTGAGCAATGCCGGGCACCCCCGTTAGTCTATAATATAAATCTCACCTGTCTGTTTAAATGATGTATGTTTGTATGTTTGCCTAAAACTTTCGACAGAAGTGACCAATTTTCACGAAATTGGTATCGATTTGAAGCTCAACCCTTCAGATGACAAATATCGAAAAATTGGCTAAAAATATTAATTCCTTCACCCTCAACTGGCCACTTTTCTACAGGGAGAGGTTGCTTTTTTTGCTGATATTTTCAAGTCATCCCCTCTTTTCGATTGACTAGCTTAATTTAAACATCAGGTTTGGTGATGGATGCAACAGCAAAGATGTCACTTTTTTTTTTTTTTTTTTTTTTTTTTTTCCACATTCTTTTCCTCCTTCACGGTCGGGTTCGAGCCTGCCTACTACCACTTTTTTTTTTTTTTGCTCAACACACACTTCCAAACACCCAGGCAACGCCAGGCACCCAGGCTAGTTATTCTATAAAGTTAAAAATGATCAACACTAATAACAAACTTAGAAGCATGTGTTTGTGGGTTATTATAATAAGTGATTAGTGGACATAGACATATCTTATTTTGTTAAAAAATATTTGTTCTAATAGGTTTACTCTTCTTACAACATTACTCTGTTTTGTTTATGGTTATAAATGCAGTTATAATAGATATGTTTGTGGTGTATATTCTATTTGCAGCTGTGAATTAATGGAAGAAATAATAGGGTCACCAGACCTGTATGTGCTGCAAGTTGAGCTTGATGTTTATACACTTGTCAAGAAGGTATGGATTGCGTGTAATTTAACATGTTTTTTAAATGATGTGACAAGATCATTTAATAATCCTAATCATGTTCATCATCATCATCATCATTATTTGCTTTAACGTCTGTTTTGCTGACATGTGTTGGACAGCTTTAAATAATTCACTTCCAAACCGATCAATCTCTGGCTAGGTATTTCTCTCAATTGCATTCTTATTACTCTCTCTAATTTTTTTTGGCCTTCCCCTGTGAACTGGACCTGCTACCTTAACTGTATTACATATAATGACTCCAGAACTCTCTTTTATTCTTTCAATGTGACCATACCATTGAAGTCTCCTGTCTTCTGCACACAAGTGTTTGAAATTTCAACAAAATTTTTCTGTTTTCATATGCAATCTGTCGTGTTTGATTCTGTCTTTCATGTGATCTTGTGAATCGTAACTGTTGATATTCTACTGTTTCAATCTTATTTTCACCATCTTTGAATCATAGCTAGGATCTTTCATGGATTCCGTTTTCCTTCACGCAAGAACACAACAGTTGCCTTGATAGTCATTCAAGTTCCATCCTCTCCAGGTGTCCTACCTACCATGGATTCTCTTGTGTTGATCCACCACATTCCAGTGTTTTCTGGTGACCTTGCTTTACCAGACTACATTCATAATTTTCTGAAATTGACGCATCGTGTCACTGAAGAAGTTCGGAAGTTACTTTAGCTGAAATGTTGTGAATATAATGACTTAAGATGAGAATAATAATCTGAATAATCCAAATTAACATTGAGTTTATTAGCTTTATTAATTTTTTTCTTTCTCTTTATATAAAGTGGCCTCTCTTCTGGTTAGTTAATCTACTTAAAGAATTTCCCCCTTTAGACAAATGACTTTTATGTTTAGTGATAATTGATTGTTCAACTGAATTTAGAAATTTGCTGATGCATTTGCTAGCTCAGCACATGCAGTTCACCTTGAAAATCAACATAAAAAAAAACTGTCAGCCACAGAGATTTCATGCAGACACCATCTGTTGTAAGAATGAATATTGAGCGGCTGACACAATGCACGAAGTTTATGTAACTAGAGTCTCAGACAAGGCAAGGTTGGAATAAGAAATAAGCAAGTCCAGCTGATTCGCCACTTGGCAACATTCACTCAGGATGATGTTGAGCCAGGTTCCTCCCATAAAACAGTGTCACAGACAAATACAGAGTACACATAGCAGTCTGCAATGACCAAGATAGTTGTGGCCAACCAGTTCCAAGACCAATAGTGAATACCATAGACTTATGGACCAAAGGTAGGTTCAATGTCTACTTTGATGGTGTGTAACCATGTCTTCAGCTGGACTTCCAGGTATCTTCACCAATCTTGGAGTGGTTCTAGAGCTATTACTCCATGAACTCTCCTGTGTTAGGGTGCACAGCATGGCTGAACCAATAAAGTTTCTTCTTTAAAAAAGCTTGGTTAAAGTGGATGATCCTGCATTGCGTCAAGATTTGTGTATTGGAGACAAAATGGTACCAATGAACCTGCAGGATTCGACTAACACAGGAGAATATCAAATGGGTAGGACATCTTTAGAAGATAGCACTTGAATATCTACTAAGGCAACTGTTTATCAATTGTGCAAAAGAAAAAAAGAATCTGAGAATTCCAAACTATGATTCAAAGATGATGGAAAATGATGGAAATCTAGGATTATCTAAACTAATGATTAGTAAGATTACATGAAAGACGGAATAAAGTGGAAAAGAATGATGATGGCCTTGTAGCTTTCATGCAACATTGTCATTTCAACAGATTTCATGCGAAAATCAATTGTTATAATAATTGTAATTTTTAATAAATCTTGAAAGAGTGCAAAAAATGATCTCTCCCTTTATTCTTTGCAATCTGTCTCACAGACGTGATGTTGCTAGTCTCAGTTTTTTCTTTAAATATGTTCTTCAGAATCGTCTGATCTATTCCCTTCATCTTTTCTTCATTTGACTTATTGATCTATTGGTCTCCATCAATTCACTGTTTTGATCCGTCATTAACATACTGCTTCCTATTCCAGTAGCTTCTTTCCAAGAATTGCTAGCATGAGGAACTCTCTTCCTGATGTTTTCCATCTATCGATAACCTTGTTTCAAGACTAAGACCAATAGGCATTTCCTACCCTTGTGGTAATCATCTTTCATCCTTATTAGCTCCTTACATCGAGTGGCTTCACGCCTTGTTGAATGATTTCTATTTAATAAAAATATATAATCTTGTTTTCTGATCTCTCTGCTTTAAATATATACAAAGACATTTTTTTAGTACAAATTATACTCATTCTCACACTTTCTTTACCATTGGATAAAAATCTAGAGTAACATTTTATCAATAACACAAATGTTAATTATTAAGTAAAACATTTAATGAAATTAAAAAATATGCAAACAAAATATGAAATTCCCTTGCACATTATTGTAATAAATTTAAAGATTTTAAAGTTTTAATATAATTCATTTATTTGTTTTCATCAAATTTAAAATTCTTCTCATATGCTACCCATTATAATCACTTTTTAATTAAAAATTGTCCAGAATTCAATCTAATTAAAAAACAAAATGTACAGAAAAATCTTTGTATGTACTGGTCACTGAAAGAAAATGTCATATTCCAAAAATCGTATAAATTGATTGAGTAGTTTTTGTTTTTTTTTATATGTAAATTTAAAAAAAAAATTTTTTTATGAGTTTTAGCAATTTATAGTAAATCCTAGCCTTTACAAGGCTGATTTTGATCTCTGTAGTTCGAATTGTGTTGCCTCCTTTTATTAAAGATGACGGAGTGAAACACACCATCCTTGCTTCCTCATAAAAAATGTAATATTCTTAGTAAAAAAAAACAAAAATAAACTACTTGATCAATTTATTTAGAATATGATATTTTCATTTTGTGATGGTATGTTGATCATAAAGATTTTTCTATATTTTTGTTATTTTAATTAGGCTGAATTCTGGATAATAACCAAAAAAATAATTTTAAGAAAAATAATTTTTCTAAAAATTATTTTTTTCTTAATTCAAAAGTTTGTTAGCAGTCAATGTCTTTTAAAAATAAATTTTTTTAAGTAAAATACATTTTCATTAAAATTACTGCCATTTATATTTTTGAAATAATCCTTTTAAAAAAGAATTTTTCATATTGGAATACTTATTTAAATTTTTTCCAGTGGTTATATCTACAATTGTTTCCCTCGTATTCTGGTGACATGGCAAGTCTATCAGAAAAGATGAATTATTTTGAAGAATTGTCCACAGGTATTTGTTTTATTTATTTTTCATTTAAATATCTCTTATTTAAAAATTACAGGATATATCATTTCCTTAGAATATGATTTAAAAAAAGTAGAAACATTTATCAACAAAAGTTTCAGACACTAAAAGAATTTAATTAATTTTTGGAATTATTTTGGAGATGAATAAATTCGTTTTTTATTTAATTATTGGGACAGGAATAATTGGCCGAAATGTCGTAGAAAACAACTAGAAGATGAGGATAATAGTCCAAATAATTAAATATAAAAAAAATAAAAGAATTGTTATATATTTTTAATTTAAATTTGAAAATCAAGAAAAAGCTGTTTAAAGCAACTAATAAGATGCAAATATATATTTTTGTTTTTTTACTTTTAATTTTTCAGGTAAGAAACCTTTCCTTAGAGACATTTTGGGTGTTTCTACCATAAATTAGTAAATGTTACCCCACCCCCCACCCCCTTTTTTAGTAACATTTGTAAACACTTGTCGTGTTCTCTTGATATAATGAAACAGTGTGTTAGAACACTCTTATTCAGAACTTTGAGCATGTGGCCTGCTAATAACTATAAATGAGTAAGTTCTTAGAAGCATCTTTTTGTTTTTTAATTTAAAAATAAATCAAAAAGTTAAATATTTGCATCTTATCTGTGTTTTTTAATAGCTTTTTGCTTGATTTTTAAAATTTAAATTATGAGAAACAGAAAGATGATTCTAGGAACTAGACTATTATATTTGTTTTCTTTTCAGTAATTTTCACTTCATATAATCTTTTTTGTTTACACTATGGAAAATCAGGTGTCAAGTCTTTTTGAAATAACTTTTATGTATTATGTCTAACTAGCAGGGCTACCCGGCGTTGCTCGGGACCATATAAACAATGAAAAAACAAAAGCAGATATTGAACATATGTTTTATTCTTAGGGGAGAGGAATCTTTCATCTCAAGTTTTAGCGTTACAAACAAACATTTGTCTTTTATATATATAGATAATGACAGGTTTTTTGGGGGCCCCCCTCGAAGATAACTGATCAGTTGACCAACTTCTAGTGGTCCGTTTGACGTGAAATTTCGATATTTGTCATCCGGGTGATGGGGCTTCGATATGATACCAAATTTGTCAAGTTTGGTTCCGTCTTTCAAAAGTTTTAGCGTTACAAACAAACATACATACACACAGACGTTTGGCTTTTATATATATAGAAGATGACAGATTTATAATACAGAGGTTTTCTTAAACAACTGTATTTGTGACATGAAATATTTTATTGGTGCTATTTTAATTGGTTACTTATGTTAAATTATGGAATAATTAAAAGAATGATAATCACACTTAAGTGACAAGTATTGTCAATTATCAAATGAACAAGGTTTCAAAATGAACAATTTTATTGAAACAAAAGGTCATGTTTAGTGTTTGAATTACACAGAAAACACCGCTTTTGGTTTTGAATAAGTTAAATGATAATATTTCAATTATGATATAAAAAGTTATGTTTGTCTGACAGGTAGCAAGGACAGGACACCTGTATGTTTTAAGTGATTTATCCAAATCACAATTTTGGAACAGCGTATTCAATTATAAATTTAAAAAGGTCAAGATTTTTTTTTTATTTTTTATATTTATGTGTTGATTATCCTTCTTATTGTAGATGATAAAAGTTTTTACTTCTTGAAGACAAGTGAAGGTCGAAAATATATCCGTGTCTTTTCCAAAGTGCGTTTTCATCACATTGTTAATGATATGCAATCTGTAAGGAGCCTGAATGCAGATCATATAATTCCACCTGGTAAGTCACTGTTACGTCTTTGTCAGACTGGCTGGAATAAAAATGTTCTTTGATTTGTAAGGTCTGTCCTAGGAAGCAGATTCAGGGTGTTAAAAAAAATATAAGCAGAAAAAAGAAAATATCTAGCAGCATGATATAATCAACCACTGGGAATTTTGTTTTAAAAAACAAGTAATCACCTATTTTCTCTTTTCATATTATCTCCCTCCTCTGATCCTCCACATCTATGCCATCCTTTGTTTCTTTGACACTTATTTTAATATTACTCAACCATTTTTATTTTTTTATCTTTAAGAACGTAAAACGGCATGAATCGATACAAGTTTATTTCACAAATTCAGTCATTATTGACACCAGCAAATCTATGCTTCTATTGGTCACAGGAAGTAATGCCCGGGAGGATGGTGTCATGTCAACAAGACAGATGCTACACTATTGTTGGAGACGCCCCTCCATGGGATTAATGGACTATCTTATGACGTCACTTCCGATATTGAGACTGGTGCCTGGAGTCTGAGATTGGTACGCGACAAAGCAGGTTGTGTGCAAACGCTCATCGTTGAGGAATGGTATTCCCAAACGGTCTTTGCCTGTAATATATGTGAATACATGTTTCGTTCCTAAAAATCCTGTGTTCCTTCGTTTATTACCATTTAACCCCATAACAACTGGCGACGAGAATGTATTGAGCATCAAACGATAGTACATTAAGAAAAGTAATAATAGTAATATCTTTGGTTCCAAGCAAATACCAAATCTGTATTATCAATAGATAAATACATAATGATATATGTGAATAATACGCATTAGAGCATAACCAAAAATTAACAACTTTGTAAATTGTAAAAAGTGATTTTTTTTTGATTTTTTTTTTTATTATTTATTTATTTATTTTTTGATTTTTTTTTTTTTTCCTCTGCGTGGTAGGACATTACTAAGATCAAAGGTTCTTCAGTTGGAAGCCATGTTTAGTTTCTGATGGTTAAACATCAAACAAGTGGCACATATACAAGTCCTGGAGATGACTGGTTCTCAGCAGACAGTTTTTTTTGTACAGGTTTCTGACTTTATAATTTTGTAGCCAAAGAGCAAAAGATTCTTCCCGTGTTGACACAAAGAAAACATATGCAAGGTTGCTAAAAAAAGGTTTAATTTTTATGGAGTAATTCTGATTTCTGATTGGTTGGTAGCAGAACATGAATTAATTTGATTCGTCAGTTCCTAGCAGCAGCGTTTATAAATAGAATCTCTAAACTGTGAGAGACAATACCCTATTATGAATCAAAAATATTGCAACAAAGTCAACTTAAAAATCTGGGGTCATAGTCTTTGTTGAAGATTATCTCTTTGTACTAAAACTTGCACAATCCTTTACCAAACTGAAAATCGCTTAACTCGTGAATTAAACTACAGAAACAAATGGCACGTTTTTCTATATAATCATAACGCAGAAAATGTAGGCAAAATTTCTTCAAGATTCATGATAGTATTTTCATCCTTTCTTTGCTCTGCCATCTTGCATGGCAGCAAGACATATCATCAACCTTTTCTGATCTGCAATGGTTCGGTGAATATGTCTTTGTAAACGAAGAGAAAGAATGTTATCGGTCATGTTTTATCAGAACTTGGTATTGGTTAGATTACAGATGCTTTAGTTGCTCAGGTGGTTCTGTCATGTATAACATGCCATCTCCTACATGAGACATAAGACAGCTGGATGTCCTGGGCACTAGAAAGCATGGTAGATTGAAGGATATACATCGCGAATGTGTAGGAAATTATATAACTGCTTTTAACTTGGTTGATGTCAACTCTTTAGACCAGACTCAATGGAGAGCAGGAATATGATTTTGTCTGCGACACTCACAGCACCCTAAATACTAAAACCTGATGAAGAAGAGTTAAAACATATTTTGACTTCCATTTCAGAACAAAAGTGGAGAAAAAACTGTTAAAAATGAAAAAAAATTTGATTCTATTTGATTTTTATTTTTTATTTAAAAAAACGTTTTTTGAAGATTCTGCCTTGTTCATGAAATGTAATGTGGTTGATTTCAATATTCATTTTTTTTTTTTTTTTTTTTTTTTGTATTAAGTAATAAATTTTGGGCTAAATTGCGGACTTTTATTACTCTATCTGGAACAACAACTAAGAAAGATGAGAATAATAGTCCGCAATAAATAAATTAATAAATAATACTCATCTCAATAATGAATTCCAATTAAATAATATATAAAATGTTTTAGGTTTGAATCTATTGATGACAAAAGTCGAATCTAACAAAATAATTTTGTATATTAGATTCATAGTACCCAAGAAACTGCAACCTGAAATAGCTCCTATGCTTACAAAGTTATTTAATTGTTGCCTAAAGGAGAAATGCTTTCAATTATCTTAAAAGACGTTATTGGTCTACCCAGTATTTAAAATATCAGAGATTGGTTCTCTACATCTCGATACAGTCCATTTAGGGCCTGTACATCATGACTAAGTCACTTGAATCTATAATAAATCAAAAAGTTATCAAGCACCTTATCAAAAACAACTTAATGTACAAACAATATGGATCTCATTCTGCAAACTCAACAACTCACAGTTATCGCACAGAATCAGTGAATCTATCAATGGGTGGTTTTGTTTTTAGGATGATAGCTCTTGATATATCAAAGGCCTTTGATACGGTTTGGTACAAAGTTTGCTTCACAAGCTTATTAGCTATGAAATATCTAGAAATGTGTGTTAACAATCTATTCTAGGCCCAAACCTCCTCCAATTTTTATTTTGAGATCATTTGCTGACGGTATTACGGCAACACTATAAAGAGTATTTATGATCACGATCTTTCTGTCTCTTTCTCTTTTTAATAATTTGAAGCACATGGGAGTTACTTTTAACTTCTTTCCATTTATCACTAATGCTTCAGTCCTCATTTCCCCCCAGTTGAATGAATGACTCTCTCCTTCAGAAAGATCCCTTTGTTGATAAGCTTTTTGAACTGACTTTCACTCCAGACCTGAAATGGAAAACTTGCATCAAATCTGTTGCTAAGATTGCCAGAAAAATAATCTGATCATTTTATTTCTCCAGAAACTACCTTGCTCCTGATGCAATCTTATACCTATGTAGAAGCCAGATACATTCTAAGATGAAGTACTCTTGTCACATGTGGGAAGGTGCGACTCTGGGCACTCTTTTTGCCTTGACAGAGTACAAAATTGACTTCAAAATCTAGTGAGAGATGATCTCTTCTCTTCCCTATAGCTTCTTATGCACAGAAGTGATGTTGTTAGCCTCTCTCTGCTGTATCATGTTCATGGTAGGTGTTTGACCAAGCTGCCAATCGCTGATCAGCCCCTCAAAAAACATTTACAGTAAGAAATCTCCTATTTACAAACACAAAAATGCACTTTTCTTTCCCCCTATCTGTGCCATAAGCTACACTGAAAATCCATGAATAAAGCTTCTTTTCTAGAACATCCCATTTGTGTAACAAAATAGCATTAAGCTGCTTCCCAACTGACTACAACAAGGTCATCTTCAAGTTTAATGTAAACAAATGCTTGTTGAGCTTCTTAGGTAATAAATTCCTTTTAAGTAATCTTCTGCCCATTTCACTCACATTTGATTCCAATTCTCTAATGGTGGCATTTATTATCCAACTGAAAATCTTAAGCTTTATCTTCAAATGGCCTCCACGTTTCGATAACTGGTGACACATTAATGATTATAAACGATTAAAAAAAGAATTCATTTAATAAACATTGAGTATTTAAAGAAAATTTTAAAATTTAATATCAAACAATTCAAATTGAAACACGCTTTTGTTTGCCATTTCTTATCTTCCCATCAGAATTACTATAACCATATTTTTTTCTTATTTTCCTATCAGAATGGCTACAACCCTATTTTTCCTACCAGTGGAACAAAATGCTGGCTGTTGACCAAGGACTTGATAAAGGGCAAGTCATTCATGCTCTCTCTCTCTCTCTTCATTAATCATCTAAATATTAATTTACTTGTCCGTAGGTTCAGTGTCATAAAAAAACATCGTCATTGCAAACATTAATTAATGAGAAAGGAATCGTCTCCTTTTATAGTCACTCTTTATCAATTAAAAATCATTAAAACCATTTCTTCTCCAAAAATCTTCAAGAATAAAATTTTCAACTACCGTGGAATTTCCACGGGTTTTGCTAGTCTTTATTATTATTATAGAGATTTTATAATAATCCATAAAACTTACATATCTTATAATCATTATTGTTATTATGTAACAGCATCTCTGATTTAAACTGAATAATTTAAAATTAAAACATTTTCTTTTCCATTGTTTTTCCGGATTTTTGAGGATTGATGATTTGTATTTTTGGATTATTCAAACTACTGTTCTCATGTTGAGTATTATTCTCGCAACATTTTGGCTGATGCAACCTCCAACGTTTTTCAGGTATACCTTGTCGCATTTAACAAGATACACTTGAAAAAGGTTGGTGGTTAGAATAATACTAAAGATGAGAACTAAAGATTTGAATAATCGAAGAATTTTTTTTTTTACTTAACGTTGAAATAACTTTTAATCATGTTTTTCATATTTTATTTTTTATTGTTTCCCAATGAATTTTTTTACATTTTTTTTTATTAAGAATATTCACAATGAGTGTATTTATTAGTTATAACTAATGCAAAAATAATTATAAACTAAAAGAAATGAAAAAGATTTTTTTCAACGTTTTAGTCCTGATGATCTTGCCGAAGAAGAGTTCAATAAATCTGCTATTCGATGTGGAAGAATCTTGCAGAAAAATGGAAAGGTAAGGAATTTTTAATTTCAATACTTTTTCAACAAACAAAACTCCCTACTTTTTTAAATGTTAGCATTTTTTGCTATCTTAGACATTAATAATAGCAAAAATATTTTAATGCAGTCGGAGATCAGCTCAGGGTATTTTATTTGTATTATAAATATTACTAACGAACAAATGCTGCCAATGGTAGAAATACATGAGTGTATTTAATTGTTGGAAACCAGCAATAGTTTATCGAACGACTAGCAGATGTACTCAGCAGGATTATCAAATGCATCGAACATGATTGATGAAACTTGGGAATAATGTGAATCCTGTAATTCTGCCCTTTTTTAGTTGACTTTTTTTTTCTAAAAGTTTGTTTATAAAGCGAAAACATTTAGAAAAACATTTTTTCAGTATTAAATGACCATAAAAGTTGATACATCATTAAATGACCTAACTATTTATTATCTATTATTAATAAAAAAATAATTTGAATTATTTAAAATGAGGATAAAATAACTTTTAAGGTAAGATTGAATACATTCAGTGAATTTTAAATTCACTTAAGAACAGAAATTAAAATGCTTTCATTCAATGTGTGCATGTGTTTTTTGTTGTTGTTTTTGCTTTTATTCATCCCAAACAAAGTACAGTGCTACTAAGACGTAAGGACCATACCTAAAAGGACACTCTAAGTAGGGAACAGCAAGGTGTCTGTTCACATTGTTTAAATTTATGCATGTTAGTACAGGAAAGGAATTCTAAAAGCTAGCAGTTTGATAGAATACACTATTAGAGTAGAATGTTTTTTAGCATCTGGAGACCTCTACAGCGAAGGGGTGGGATTTTGCTGGCTGCTTGTTGAAAAATGCTATTTCAAATTTAAGTGTAGCAGACTTGCAAAGATGTTATTTTAAACTTAATCATCATTAACTGACTCTTTTATAGAGATGTTTGACCACATCTAAAACACTGTCTTATTTATTGGGTCCTTCTTTGATTGAAAATAAATACAACTTGATCATTAAAATTTATTTGCATTGATTTTTTTTTTTTCTTTAATTGTATACTGAACCGTTTTAATTTCAGTACTGCTGGCGATGGACTGGTTACAGTTATGGATTTGATCTGTTAATTATCCTTACTAGAAGGTGAGAAAAATGCTTTAATTTTACAATTAGTCAATTTGTGTTTCTAATAAACAAATACTTAAAGATCAACTAGTAAATTATATATTATCATTAAAACTATATTTTTAAAAGAAATTGTAGATTTGCAATACGAAATTATCTCCCTTTGGTACAAACGTCATCGAAAAAATGTCAGCTGTTCAATTGCAGACTACTTTTTTATTCACACATGGTATATTTCATGTATATTTTAAAATAATTTTATGAATTGTTTTTCTTTTGTTTTAGCGGTGCTTGTCCAGAATTCCAAATAATTAAAAAAAAACACATACAGTGAATGAAAATGTCATATTCCAAAAATTATGTAAATTGATCAAGTTTTTTTTAACTAAAAAATATCAAATTTTATGATTAATCGACTCACCATATTGTTTTATATAGAGACAGCCTAGTTGGAACTACCGAGATCAAAATAATTCTGGTAATTGATACAATTTACTATTAAAATGGATGAAAATCATAAAATAAAGATCTTTTTTTTTTATATTGTTTTAATTGGAATTCATTATTGAGATGAGTATTATTTATATTAATTTATTTATTGTGGACTATTATTCTCAACAACTAATAAAGATAAGATAATAGTCCGCAATAATTTTTTTTTTTTATATTAAAAAAAAACTTGATCAATTACTGTGATTTTTGAAATATAACATTTTTGTTCCATGTCAGGTACATTATAAAGATTTTTGTGTTTTTATTTTTTAATTGGGTTGAATTCTGAACAACCATTTGTTTTTTTCCATTATATTAATAAAGGCAATTTCTATATATACAAAACTCATAATATATACTTATTCAAATAATTACTTTTAGCAGGAACCATTTCTCCATTAATTGTCAGAATTCCTGTTTTATTTTTTAAATTCATGAAACAACTGATTGCTACCAACGTCAAATTTTTTTTTTTTAATAAATTAATAATTTGATTTTTAATTCAAAAATATTTTTTTTTCCAAAACTTCACTGTTTACATTTTTTTTAATTAAAATTTTAACATTTTTTAGTTTTAATAAAAAATAACAATGTGTTTTAAAATTTGTTTTTACAAATATTTAATTTGACCTTTTTTTTTTTTTCATATAAACTAATTCAGTTCTACCATACATTTTTAATGTAAAATGACCCTTGGAGTTAATATTTCTGAAGTATCCCCCCCCCCAATTCTTTTAAAATAATTGCTATTTAAATTTAACATTAAATAATTCCTCTGTTTGAAGGTAGTAGAAAAATCATAAACTTGATTATTTATCTAAGATAACAAATAAGTAAGAGTTTTTTTATTTATTTATTTTTTTTAGATTAAACTTGCATAGAAGACTTGATTTTATTGGATCTCTACATCCTATACTAATCTCTTTAAAATAAAAATGAGATTCTACTGTTTTTAGGTGATTACGTTGAAACACCTTGATGAAATATGAAGTGAAAAGGAAAAAAAAATTTAGAGTAGAGGATCACTTTTGTATATAAATTTAATGCAAAATGATCACCCATTTTTGCGCTATTAGGCAGTAATGATCACTCGCGTTCAGATTATATAGCATTTTTAAGGACAGTTCTTAAAAACTGCACCTAGTTCAGAAACGGACAATCATTTTATAATAAATTTCTATGCAAAAGTTATCCCCCCTTACCCCAAGTAAATTTTCTAGTGTGTGTGGGAATTGACAAAGGTACTCCTATACAGTTTTACCATGGACTGAACCTGACTAATTGACAATAATCTGGAAATATTTAAAATAAAAAAGTTCCTTTTCTTTATTTTGCCAAAACTTTTTTGTGTTTGAAAAAATTAAAAACATTTTCAAAGTAAATCAAAACCTTTTTCGTTTTTTTTACCTGATTTTCAGAGGCTTCTCTTTTAAACGAAATACACACAGTCAACCTTACACAGGATCCATCAGCCTTCAACCAATACGGAAGATTTTTTATAGGTAAACATTCTTCTATTTCTCTAAATCAACTGAAGAAATAATTCATCAGTGTAAATTTATGTTTCTAACAAGCAAACTACTATACCCTTTTATAAATATTGCCCATTAGATGCTGTGGGTATGACTTTCAATGATATTGGCCCCCAATTTAACAATTTCATAGAGTGTAGAATCATTCATTAGTTATCATTACTCCAAGGTCAATCCTGATCGAGAGAAGTGGCAGTACTTGTCAGTCTTATCTATGAGAAATAGATCTCACGCATTTCTCCGGACTATTGTTCTTATCTTGAGTATTATTTTCACATTTCATTCAATATAACCTTTAATCTTCATGTGTATCTTGTCAAACTCGGAATCTTTCTGTTGAACTCGAATCTGCACTGAATTTCAAGCGGAACTGTTTATTTAATCCATAGGGGTTGCATGCTCTTGTTCTGTCAGCCATGATTGGGTAGAAGTCTCAAGTAAATCACAATTATAGTTTGCAAGGGCCCATAGCATAGTGAATAAAGTACTTGATAAAATTCAGTTGTTACAGTTACACTTTTCTAGAGATTGAAGGTTTAATCTTCAGTGTGTGCAACTTTCAAAATACAATTGCGAATTGCCTAGGACTTGTACCCACTTATGGATAACAAAACAAGAGCATACTACCCCCATAGATTAAATAAAAGGTTTTATTCTAAATTCAGGTAGGGAAATTAAATTTTGATCCATGTTGAAGTAACCTACATCTAAAATTTCAAGTGTTTAGACCCAAAATTGGCAGAGGAGTTTGGTAGAGTTTTCAGAGGTCAGATCATTGAACTTTGACCCCTTGACAGCTAAATTTCTGGTAAAAAACCGATTAAAAAAGATTTTCCCAAATCTCAATATCCCTGATGTCAAATCTCTAGTTTGTAGACTGAAAATTGACAGAGTAGTTTGGTAGGGAAATGTAGACACATGCACACACACACATACACACAATTTCACTTTTATAGATATGTAGATGTGGAAATTGCTCCAGACAAGGCATGAAGCCACTTGATGTAAGGAGCTAAAAAAAATTAATACTTCAAGGTCAAAAACTTACCAACGATAAGTGCTAGATGGAATAGATTCTGACCCAGCAAACAGCAATTCTTCCCTCTTTGTCAAAAACATTGCTCCTGAAATGTGAGGACTAAAGGATAAAATAAGGGAAGCAAGAGTTACGCAGCTGCCAAAAGTAATCCTAAGACTGGTGTTGTTGATATATTCTCTGCTCATAAAGCATACAATGGACAAATAAAGTCGGCTGTATGCAACATTTGAACAGGTTTCTCTCAACTTCAGCAAATGATAGTTTTGATGGGTGGTTTCTGCTTTTTAGTTTTTATGATAACCATTTGACATTTTTTTGTTATTCAGTTATTTTTTAACAAGTTATTTGAATTACTGTTCTCATCTTTAGTGTTATTTTTCACAAGGATCTGTGGCACAGTGGATAAATTATTTGATAAAACTCACTTGTAAGTTATACTCTTCTGGACGTTGAAGAGTCAATCCGCAGTGTATCTGATATTAAAAAAAATGCAATTACAGAAAATATACTTAGTACTTTTACCTGGTCATAGTTAACGAAATGAGAACATGCTACCCCCGTGTGTTAAATAAATGGTTCCGTTCACAATTCTGTGTAGATTCAGAGTTTGACAGGATACATCTGAAGAATAGGCCAAAATACCATGTGAATATCGCTAAAGAACTATCCAAATAATAT
This sequence comes from Euprymna scolopes, assembly GCF_053919585.1. Classification (NCBI taxonomy): domain Eukaryota; kingdom Metazoa; phylum Mollusca; class Cephalopoda; order Sepiida; family Sepiolidae; genus Euprymna; species Euprymna scolopes. Next base: position 105,407,088 of record NC_136509.1, on the reverse strand, counting down.
AAATCATCAATCCTCATATCAAAAATTTGGAAGCATAATAATTATTTTGAATAAACTGGTGGAATTAAATTTCAAATTTTTAACCAAAATTTTTAAAGGTACTGCCTGCTTAGATTTACTTTTATATCAGCTGAAGCATCCATTTATACTGCAAAAACAATTATAATAATTTAAAAAATGGCAACTCTCACATTATTCATTTCTAAAAATTGAAGGTTCTTGTCCAGAATTCCCTCCATATTAAAAAACAAAAATAATGATAAATCTGTGACAAAACAAAAATAGCATATTCATAAATAAGGTAAAAAAAATCACTTGAAAGCAATTAATGGGAATTTGTAGACATTACAACAAAAAATTTCAGTTTAAATTGTTATCTTGTTTCTTGAGATTAGTTTCAAGACAGTCGCTTCTTTCTTACTCATAAAATTTAATTTTCTCAGTTAAAAATAAAACGACTTGATCAATTTACGTGAATTTTGAAATATGATATGTTCATTCTGTCATATGTAAGCATATTTCTTTTTTCAATTTTTAAAAAATAATTTTGTAATATAGGGAGGATTTTGAATGAAAACCAACTTTACTATGAGTATTAACCATTTTTTATTATGATAGCTTAACAAGTCTACATTTGAAGTCATCATAAAAGGCAGTGTAGATAGTAAGGGATGGGCATTCTAAATATATTTTTTGCCATATCAGGTCCATGACTCAACTTAGATTGTTTTCTATTTTCACTTTTCAAGATGCTTTTTTTCTTATTTTATCTTTAATAATAAAAAAGCAATTTTAGTTTATTTTTATCGAAACATAATTTTTTTTTTTCTTACTTAAAAATGAATTTGAATAATTCTGTTTAAGTCTCTTAAAACATCAAAGTATGAAAAAATACAAGCGTGTCTGTTTTATCTCGCAACATTCTTTAATTATTACAAAAATTCTTCTCAACTTGCAATTGCTATGACAAATAACACCCTACCTGAGAGCTCATCCTTGGCTTAACATTCATAGGCAACATGAATTGAAACAAATACATTAAGGGCATTGCCAAGGTTGCTGCAAAGGTCGGCTCCCTTTACCATGCTAGAAAATTACTCGCACCAGAGAGTATCCTATATTTTACAAAGCCACGATTCGTCCATGCATGTAGTATTGTTGTCACATCTGGACTGATGCATCTTCCACTAGTCTTTCACTCTTAGAGTCCAAAAAGTCTCCAGTCTAATAGGTCGTGTACTACCTTTGTCTCATCGCCACAATGTTACATCTTTATACTGGTTTTACAAGTGCTTTAATATAATATGCTCTAATGAACATGTAGCACTTGTGCCCCTTCAACATACATAGTCTCGACTAATCCGACAAGCAGCAAAATCCCACCCCTTCACTATTGAGGTTTCTAAATGCTGGAAAGCCTTCTACTCTAATAGTTTCTCCCCTTAGCCTGGACTTTGGATTTCCCTCTGTTTCTGCTTCCATGACTATACTAACTTGTAGAAGCTTAAATGTAATGTGATCAGACATCTCATGGATTAGTTTTCACAGTCCCTTGCTATACATGATCCCAAACAGTAGCCCCTTTATGTTCCAAGTGGCAATATGCCTTGTTTGGAGTGGGGGGAGGGACACAAAAAAACACAGGATTACAGCCATTACACACATATTTCTTCATAAGTGCTTAAGGGATAATCAGTTTATGTGAAATCAACAGTGGTATGAACAAGGTTTGGAACCTCCATTTTTAGCATTTAAAGTATATTAAGTTATTTCAGCTTTCACAGCAAAGATTTGTCTACTTGTTCAGATCGACATCCATGTTTGACAATATTGATTCAATAATTTCAAAAGTTACACGCAGCTGAAAAGCAACCATATTAAATGTAAGAAATGATCACAAAACGAAATGAATATTACACAAAATGCTGGTTTGTTTGTGACGAGGACCAGTACTAACTGAATTTTTGTGACTGATCCCTTTTGTCTCCATTCTATCACAGATATCAACATTATACCCTTATTTCCTTCCAGTTACAAATCGAATACTTACTAATTACAAACAAATAAAATTTAAGTGAGTTTCAAAGACAGGTTTATATCTATTTAATAAAATCAAAAGCAAAACTCTTAAACGTTTTTTGGCCATGTCAAATGATCAACCACTGGCCTGTCAAAATTACGCTTCGAGGGTATGTTTAAAGGCAGAGGAAAGCGAAGAAGGTGAAGAGTCCATCAACTCTCGTCTGAACTCCAATCTCTGCTCCCCCCTCACCAATCTTTCACGAAAAACACCCATCTAGCTGAATCCACTGTGAAAAATTTCCCCCACTCTTTATCTGTGCCTAAATCAAAACGTGGATTCCATGAACAAAGCTTCTTTCTTAGAACTGCATGCCTGTGGAACTCTGTTCTGTCTGCCTGCTTCCCACCTGACTACAACTTGGATGTGTTTACGTCCAACGTTAACAAATTCCTAATGAACCGCCCCCTTAAGTAAACACTTCATCAAACCTCCACACTAACGTAATGTACTTGCAATAACCCTTATCCCTGAGTGACTTCCGGGCCTTGATAAGTGGTGACCACTGTAAAAAAAAAAACAAAAAAAAAACAACTTGCTCTGGATTGGAAGGAATCATGAAAAATAAGTCACATGGGTTCGCAATCCGCACCAAGTGGAAGATGCAACTCATAATGATGATTAGATCTGACAGGAAAATTAAATCTGGCCATTATAGTAAGATCTGTGCAGAACAGGAGACTTTGAGTGTATGTCAATGTTGAAAGAATGGAGGAGTGATCTTGGGTTAGTAGATGTAGAACAGTTGAGGTAACGGGTTCAGCTACTAGAAGGCCAGGAAAAACGTGGTAGAAAGTAATAAAGATGGATTTGAGAGTAAAAGCAGAGATTGGTTAGTTTGAAAGTCGATTTCTAAAAGCTGTTTCACACTTGCCAGTATACATGTAAAACAGATGTTGAAATGGCAAAGCAACAATTGTGTTTTTCTGGAGAAATACCAAAGCTAATTTATCATAATTTTTATTTCAAACTATAAACACAAAATCAAATAACCAAATCTTTAATATAATAATTCACGTTGACTCAATATCAATATCTATAAATATCTATCAATTTGTAACATTAAGGGGCGAGGGGATGATTCAGCATATAGTAAAATAAATGAAAACATCAACAGGAGCAGCTGACTTTAAATATTAGCATTGTTTGTAATGTTAACAAGGTGAACATCTTTTTCTGAGTGAATTTCTAAAAAGGTGAGTATTTTTAAATGGACTTTTAATAATACTATTCTTTTTCTTCACGTTTTTTGAACATTTAACCTTGACAGCACACAATTCATTAATAATGATCTATATTATGTTTCACTCAGACTGTCTATTCCACTTTTTCTCTGAAACTACTGTGCCAATCTGGCTGAAATTTTGTATGGACCTTTATGATAAGGTGTGCTGAACTAAGTATTATGGTATTTATTTGTTGCACAGTTAGGGATTAATTAAAAATGAGCACAAATTTGACCATATTCAGATATCAATTTGGCATAAAACATTTTAAATCAACAAATAACTTTTGTCCATTTTTAATATTTGATATGAACCATTAAAAAATAAAGACTTGTACACTACTCATAAGTAATGAATAAAATATGCTGTCATTTTTAATATCTGTCCTACCCCAACACATTTTTAATGATACTCAATCACTGGTATCATTATTTAGGAATCTGAAAGCACCCCCTCTCCATTTTTTGTTTGAAAACTAAAAATAAAACAGAAGACTTGTTTTTGTTTTCTCTGCCAAAATCGTTTTATCATCATTTGATTTTACCTTTGCAGATATATCAATATTTTTCCATTTTGTTTTACTGTTTTTTTTGGTTTTTTTCCGTTTTTATTTTATTTTATTTTTTTTCTGTTTTCTTTGTTTTTTTTTGTTGTTTTTTTTTCATTTATTTTGCACTACACAGCCCCCGCCCCCTCCTAAAAAAAAAAAAAAGGGACATTTTTTGCTCTGATGGTAATGAGGCAAGTTATTACTGTGAATGCTTTACAGGGAAGTACCACAGATCGAGCCTCACTCGAGCACCTTTGATGGTAATAAAAATTGAGTAGAGAAATACTAGCAATGTCTTTTGTGAGACAGAGGCTCTAGAGATATCATTTCTCACTAGATTACAAATGCAATATGTTAAGTGTTGAGACATTATGTTGAACAAAGATGGCGGTAGTAAATCAAATCAGCGAAGAATCAATGAAGTCACGATCTTGAGTGTTGAGTAATGCTTAATAATAAGGATGCCGGTAAAGAATCAATGTAGTTGCGATTCAGTCATTTCAAGACGGAGGTTAACAGCGAACTGACTTGAATCCAAAATTCGATATTTTTATGAGGTTGGAAGCTTCTCATTGGTTGATTATCCTAACCGTAGTTTTAAATAAGATTGGCGAAATCATTGGGATCATACCCTCATTAATAATCAAAAACATTTTAACACTATAGCAGTACTCTATCTTAGAATGGATCTGACATTTATACTAGCAGATGATGGTATCAAGAATCTGCTTATTTCTAGAGTGATAGAACGATTCGTCTATTTGTATTTTAGGACTAGTAAGGTGGTGTGTAGTCTGGATTAATGAGATGATTCCAATATTTTTCCCAATTTTGGTGTAATTATTGATTTTGATTCCAATAACAAAAGTGCACAAAAAGAACACAGCCATGACATAAAAAGTAATCACCTGCACAACTATAGACCAATCTAGCAAAAAAGTTCATTAAATGGTGTTCATTTAAGGTTGTTTATATAGAAATTTTCTGATATTTAGAGCTTTTCTTGTCACAAACTTTTTCCTAAAAAGGACAATGCTGATTTTTGAGATTAAAATGTTAATATACCAAAGTTATAACGATTCTGAATTTTTGAGATGAGGATTAGTTATATGTATTATCATTCATCGGAATACTGTTCTCATCTGGAGTTTGATTTTCACAACGTTTTGGTCGATATAACCTCCGAACTTCTTCAGGTGTATCTTGTCGAACTCTGGAATGTTTCTGTCGAATTTGGACGGAATTTCAAGCGGAACCCTTTATTTATTTCATGGGGGTAGCATGCTCTTGTTCCCTCAGCCATGACTGGATAGAGGTTCTAAGTAATTCGCAAATGTATATTTCGGTCGCCCACACTCAGGATTGAACCTTCAATCTTCAGGCGAATATCTCTTTTACTACAATTGATTTTTCCCAGGACTCTAACCACTGCGACACGGGTCTTTGCGGACAATTCTAGTATGAATTTTAGAAGCCTTAAACCTACTTTTGTATTTCTAGTTGTAAATATCACCATTTTATTACTAATTATTACTATATATTAATGTATATCTATCTCTATACTTATTACTTGTATATATTAATGTTTTTACTTATTACTTGTATATATTAATGTTTTTATTTTTTTATTACTTGTATGTATTATCTATTGTTTATAATTACTGGTTCCCATATCGTATTGAATTGTACAATAGGTCTACTTAACAGTTGGTTATTCCCCAGCATATGTACTGATTCTTTCAGTCGTCTTACTCTCCACCGTTCCTCTCTGTCTATAATTTTTACTTTGTCCCATAATGGTAAATGGCTTCCCTTTTCTTTCCAGATATGGTCAGCTATACCTGACTTTTCAGTCTCTCCACATACTACAGCTTTTTGGTGTTTTTCTAACCATACTTTCAACGGATGACACGTTTCACCTTTGTATAGTTTTCCACATTTACATGGGATTTCATATACACAGTTCTTAGTCAGGATTTTTTCTCTTTAGAGGGCGTGATTCAACTCTCCAGAAACAGCTTTTATTTCATGTGATAGGATTCTATATATGATGCATAAGATTCTATATATTTATAACTAGCGGGGGTACCCAGCGTTGCCTGGGTGTTTGGAGGTGTGTGTTGGTGGGGGGTGTTGTAGATTAAAACAACCCTATTAAAAAAAAAAAAACGTTGGCCGGTTGTTTGGAGGTGTAAAAGAAAAAAAATAGTTTTAGTATAAAGGTAGGCTTGAACCCCGAACGTTTGACGTGGAGGTGGAAAGGAAGTGGAAAAAAAACCCTCTGCGACCTAACCATCTCGACCACGGGAACAGATGAATTGATAAGTGTGTTAAGTTGATGTTTATAAACCGAAATTAGCAGGTGCGACAATGTCAAGTTGCGGAAGCCAGTTTCTGTTTTCCCCACTATGCGGCGATCAAACAATAAAAAAAAACAAAAAAAAACTAACGTAAGGAAAACGAACGATGAAAACAGAAAAACGAACACGTGAAAAATGGCTGAAATAAGCCTGTTTCGATATTAAATTGATCCACTCATTTTTCTTAATTCGGCGGGTTTTTTAGTTCAGATATTTTTGTATAAACGTTTAGGATATTAATTGGATATCCGACACTGAATAAGTTTTATTGACAGTTGATACTTTTTATCCATGAAAATATTTCTTCTGGATTAAAACAAAAAGCTTCATTAATTAATAATTAATGTTTATTTTCATTTTAAAGAAACAAAACTTTTTCATAAATGAATTTAATCAACTATTTACCAGATGGAGGAGAAGCAAGATTATAATGCTTGAATGCAAATTATTTCTTAAAACTGCACACCTGTGGAACTCTCTTCCATTTACCTGCTCTCCAGCTGACTACAATATGGCCATCTTCAAGTCCAACATAAACAAATTCTTGATGAGCCCTTCCCTTTAACTAATCCATTTTACCAAATTTACTCTTCTAACAATTACTATGATATTATCCTTTTGACCACTGTACTCTATTTAACCTTTATTCTCAAGTGGCTTCTGGGCCTTGATAATTGGTGATTTCCTTTTGAAAAGAAAAAAATATTAGTTAATTAAACATTAGGAAAAATGTTTGTTTTTGTTTCTGGATCTGTTTTACAAACTTGACTATATTGTATCTCTTTAACTTTATGATATCATAGAGTACAAAAATTATAAATAAATTTAGAAAAAAAAAAAAAAACCCAACAAAATACAAATTTTTCTTACCGGATGCATTTTGAGATCAATTATAATCCAAAGTAAAATGAAAACATTTTTTTTCAATTAAATAACAAAATATTTCTTCTCACTTCTGTTATTGACAAGAATTTCCTGTTATAAACAAAATTTTAACAAAAATAAGATCCTTGTGCCTAATTTGTCAAAATCTCTACTTTTGTATATGTTTTTTTTTAATTTTTTTTTTTTTTATTCAATTTTCACCCCAAACAAGGCACAGTGCCACTTTGAAGCAGGGGGCTACTATCAGGGACTTAATTAGCGGGGTCATTATGAAGGGAGATGAGTAGAAAGATGTTTGTTGACATTACACTTGAACTTCTGCATATCGTTGCAGTTGGGAAAGCAGAATCCCGGAAGGGAGTTCCAAAGACCCGCAGTTCTGGGGAAGAAACTATTGGAGTAAAAGGCTTTCTTGCACCTAGGGATCTCTACTGTAAAGGGATGAGACTTAGTAGCTTGTCGGGGGTAGTTACGTCGGGGAGGTACAAGTGTTTGCAGTTCGTCAGAGCATTCACCATTGAAGTATTTGTAGAACAGGCAGAGGGATGCAACATCTCGTCAATGGGACAGAGACTGAAGCCTAGATGACAGTTCAGGACCTATCAGGTTGGCGACTCTCTTTTGAACCCTGTCCAGGAGCGAGAGACAAGAAGCAGATGCACCAGCCCAGATGTGACAACAGTACTCCATACATGGGCGAATGGTTGCCTTATAGAGGTATAGGATACTGTTGGGCGTAAGTAGTTTTCTAGCACGGTAGAGGGAGCTAACCTTCCTTGCAGCAACCTTGGCAATGCTCTCAATGTATCTATTCCAGTTCATATTCCCTGTAAACGTTAGGCCGAGGAGTTTAAAAGAAGTACTATCAGGTAATGTGTTCTTAGCCATTGCTATTGGTGGTAGAGAAGGTTTCTTGTAGTTATTGAAGGAGACAAGCTTAGTCTTAGCAGCATTGAATGTGACCAACCATTTTTGTCCCCATTCCACTACGGATTGGAGGTCATCCTCTAGTGTTTCTGCCATTTCCTTGGATATGTGTTCATTTGTTTTCCCCTCATATCTGTTATAGAGAGTGGTGTCATCGGCAAATATACCCATCTCCGAAACAATTTTATCAGGGAGGTCGTTTATGAATATCAGGAATAATAGAGGTCCAAGGATAGACCCCTGAGGTACTCCCGCATTAATGTCGTATTGTTTGGATGTACGACCGTCGTGGACAACTTTGATTTTTCTATTACTTAAGAAGGATTTAATTACGTTATGAATTCTTCCAGTGATTCCATATGATCTAATTTTCCTTAGAAGACCATCGTGCCATACCCTGTCAAAAGCCTTAGATATATCAAGGGCCACCGCTCTACCCTCCCCTGTTTTATCCAATGAATGGTATTTACGTTCAGAAACTACAGTTAAGATATCTGCTGTTGAACGGGCTTGCCTGAATCCATATTGTTTGTCAGTCAGGAGTTTAGCAGCTGTTAGGTGCTGGACTAGGGCTTGATTAACTAAGGACTCAAATATTTTGGCGAAAAGCGGGAGGAGGCTAATGGGGCGATAATTTAGTGGGTCAGTTCTTTCACCAGAATTCTTGAAGACTGGTACCACAGAGGCGGTTTTCCAGCAGTCGGGAAAACAAGATTCATTAAGGCATTTATTATAAATTTTGGACAGAACTGGAGCAACCTCGGCAGAGCATTTTTTTAATAGCACAGCCGGGATGAGATCTGGTCCACACGCTTTTGAGGTGTCTAGATTTTTTATAATAGCATGTACCTGAGAAGGGGTGATTTTCAAATCGTCTAGTGAGGCGTCTATTCGCAGAGGAAAATAAGGGAGTGAGTGGTGTACCGAGTTCAGTGTGGAGTTTGAGGCAAACCGACTGGCAAGCAGATTAGCCTTGTCAGTTGCCGTGCAAGCAACCTCATGATCGTTTGATAGTGGGGGAATAGTTGACTGTCCATTATTTACTACGCTGTTGTAGATTTCCAAAAATCCCGGGTTCCTAATTTCTGTGCTTCGATGCGTTTTCTGGTGGTTTCAGAGTAATCTGTCTTAGCTGTCTCTATCACTCTCTTACAATTATTTCTAGCTTCTATATACTTCTGTTTATTTGAGCTGGACTTATGTCGGTTGAATCTGCGGAATGCATGCTGCCTTTGACAAATGGCAGCTGCACAAGCAGAAGTAAACCATTGGGGGAAGTGGGGCTTGCTATAGAATTTCCGTGCGGGAACATGTGCTTCAATAGCAGTTTTGAACCATTCACTGGTCTCATTTGCACACTGTTCCGCTAGAAGAGTAATGGCAAGCAATCTATAAAAGATTAATGCAAGCAACAGTAAATGTAGTCACTAGTTTTGTCTTCTCTGCACCAGCCTCTCGAACCAAAGGTTCTCAAGTCCTTCGCCAACCTTACTCAAGGCATGCCTCCATGCTGGTCTATCTTCGGCTAGCTCCTCCAACGCATTCACATCGATGCCAAGAGTGATCAGATCCCATTTGGTCATGTCTTTAAAGCGCAGCACCGGGCGACCGCAGCTTCTTGATCCATTTGACAGTTCGCTGTAGAGGATATCCTTAGGGAGATTTTTTTTTTTTTTTTTTACATAGGCATCACCACATTATCAAGGCCAAGAGGCCACTCAAGGATAAGGGTTAAAGAGTGTACAGTAATCATTAGTAATGAAAATTTGGTAAATTTGATAACTTATATGGAACGGCTCATCAAGAACTTATTTACGTTAGACTTGAACACAACCATATTGTAGTCAGCCGGAAAGCAGGAAAACGGAAGACAATTCCACAGGCATGCAGTTCTAAGAAAGAAACTTTGTTCATGGAATCTACGTTTAGGTTTAGGCACAGATAAAGAGTGGGGGGAATTATTGATAGTGTTTACAGCTAGACGAGTGTTTCTTGTGAAAGTTTGGTGAGGGGGGGACCATAGATTGAAGCTCAGTCGAACACTTTCCATGAAAATAACGATACATCAGAGACAAACTCGCAACATCTCTTCTGTGAGATAGAGGTTGCAAGGAGGAGAAAAGGACATCTACGAGGCTACGAAGTCTATTTTGAACTCTATCAAGGCAGGACAAGTCCTTTCTAGCAGCTCCTGCCCAGATGTGGCAACAGTATTCCATCCTTGGATGTACCTGGCTCTTATATAGATAGAGAATAGCATCAGCAGTGAGATATTTACCGAATCGATAGAAAGATCCCACCATTTTTCCAGCGGCCTTGGCAACAGATTTGATGTACGTGTTCCATTTAAGATCAGGAGTAATGGTCAAGCCCAGAAGCTTGTCAAAACTTGAGGCCTCCTGAAGACGAGAGCCATTCATTTCAATTGATGCCAGATGTGGATCAGAATGTTGATGATGTAAAGAGAGAATCTTGGTTTTAGATGCATTAAAAGTAACCAGCCACTCCTTTCCCCATTGTACTACGTGCTCAAGATCAGAGGAGAGAGAATTGGAGAGAACTTGGTCGTTTACTGTCTTAGATGTGGAGATGGCCATCGGGCATTCTTCGCAGGTGTCCAAGCCTGCGCGATCGTCGTATCTTGAGTGTCTGGAACAAGGAGCAACTGCTGGCACGTCTATACTATTGTATAAAAGTCTGAATAAATTGAAATATCATGTTTAAGTGTATTGTACGACTACGCAATGCCAGGTTGCCAGCTAGTATCTTATAGATTTTTAGAAAATAAAATCTGTTCAGTTATTATACTTCATCTTTTCTGTCCTCGGTCAGTGAAGGAGAAATCCTTCTAGACTGGGGTAATTTTAATCTTTGTGCCAATCAAGAATGCCTGTTTAGAGAGCTGGATTCTCCACATTAAAAAACCGCCTTGTGCCTAACTCTGACATTTTGAGGAGACAAATAGAAGTACATGTAATTAATCACCCCCCCCCTCTGAAATAAGATTTTACTGTTTTTAGGTGATTATGTGCGAACAACTTGACAAGCTTGGTAGAAACAAGAAGATCCCAAAACAATTATTTTAGAGTGGGAAATGTGTTTTGTATACGATTTTGATGTAAAAGTAATCCTAATTTTTAGAACTGTTCATTAACTATATATATTTTTTTTTTATAATTAACTCTAAGTTTGACTGAGTATGGTTATAAAACCACACAGAATCGCTTAACAAAAAAAAAGTACCCTCTTTCTATCCAGAGAAGAAAAAAAAAAAACCAATTTATCTCCCTGGCAATTTCTTTTGACTTACTACCCTAAAATGCTACAATGACTCAAAAATGGAGTCTCATTTTACATGAAATGTGAGTGACCCCTTCTCTAAATTCTAAAATAATTGAGTTTTTCTGTTTTCTTCCTGCCAAATATTTCAGGGTGTTCACAAATAAGAAAAGGTAGAATCCCATTTTTTTTATTTTTTATTTTATTTATTTATTTATTTTTTTTTTTACACGGTGGTCACCACTTATCAAGGCCCGGAAGCCACTCAGGGATAAGGGTTATTGCAAGTACAGTATGTTAGTGTTGGGATTTAATGAAGTGTTTACTTAAGAGGGCGGTTCATTAGGAATTTGTTAACGTTGGACTTGAAGACATCTAAGTTGTAGTCAGGTGGGGAGCAGGCAGACGGAACAGTTCCACAGGCGTGCAGTTCTAAGAAAGAAGCTTTGTTCATGGAATCCACGTCTTGATTTAGGCACAGATAAAGAGTGGGGGAAATTTTGTGGGACAAGGATTCAGCTGAGAGTGTCAATCTACAATAATGTTAGTCATAATAAGATCTTATATAGTCCCCAATGACGTTGGGTTAAACAGAGTTGAAAGGGAAAAGAAAACGAAATACCAAGGTCTTATATATGACATGGAAAGAAACTGGAATCTTAGGAAGATCTTTATCATTCCAGCAACTAGACTCAAGAATTTCAAAAATTACCTGGCGAATATATCCGGTGAACCAAGTGCAATAGAAATTCAGACAATTGCACTTAAAGGGATAGTCATAATCTTAAAATGATCTATTGGTTAGAATATCTGAGTTAGTGGTTAAATGTTTAGCATTCAGTAGGATGCCCCATCCCCAGCTTGAACAAACTAAGAAAATTAAAATAAAAGAATCTGCTTTTACAAAGAAAGCAATTCAAATTTTCACATTACACTAAAACGTATTTTAATATGAAACAAAAATTAGTGAAAAATGTTAGCAATTAATTTTTAATTCCTAAAACATTTTACATTTTTTTTAAATAGTTGTTTTTTGTTTTTTAATTTATGTATATACTATCAGAGGGGCTCCCAACTTTGCCGATTGTAAAATACACTTATTATATTTTAATTCATGCAAATTTCGTATTTATCATTACAAAGCTAATTCTCTATTGAGTATTATATTGTACTTAATATATAGTACCAATTTCAAAAGTAAAAATAAAATGACTTGGGTACCATCAGCTAGAATCGAAACGAAACCAATTAGTTCTCCAACTGCGTTCCCTCATTTAGAGCTGCAGCCACATTTGTTACTGTTTGACTTAACCTGACAGATAAAAAAAGTTAAAATTAAACTATTTTAAACTACGATTAGTTTATGCACGCGCAAATCAACAAATGTCTGCAAGTTGAAATGAACATTTTGCATTTCAACTTGTTGACTTCTAGCTGCAGAATTCATCCAAACAAAGATTTTATTCTTTATAAACACCATTGGTGAATGATTACTATTTCCAGTTAATTTAATTTCAGTGTTATATGACCAGAAGTTTTAAGAGTTTAGCAGTTAAATATTTACACAGATGCACATACATACATCTACTGTTTTATTTATCTATGTGTATAAATATATAATCACATTTTTATTTTAACAAATTTCCACCATCTTGTCTGTAGTCTAAAAGTCTTGTCAGTGGAAAAAAAATGTAACAACTTGAAGTTACTGAACTGCCAAATCGTTTCAATAACGAAGAATCATTTTTATTATGTCTTTTATTTTATTGCCCTTTATCTTTGTTATTCCAATCAATGGTGCTTATACAATATGGGGCACGGATGAAAATCAAATTCAAAATAAGAATTCTCCAACATCAGGCAAAAATAAATATCTCCACTAAAAATTAGGGAAAACAATTGATTAAAAATTTAATTAAAATCAAAATTTAATTTCATTTTGTATGAGTCACCATGGCCTGTTCTCAAGATTTACCTGAAACAGGGGAGGTAACTCTCCTGTTAAGTAGTAATCTTACCCTCCTCCCACCAGGTCCTGGATATGACCTTAAACTATATCCGATGGTGAGGGCCCCAGCTTTGCAGGCCTTAGGGAATGTGGAGCCACCCTTTAATTGCCATTGCTCCCAGGTCCACTCTGACCCGGAGTGGTAGCACCTGTTAGGGTCCCAACTATGGGTTAAATAGAATACGACTTAAAAAACAAATATACTATATTAAAAAATCGTTCTTCAAAATCACCAGATTCGGCATTAAATAACCTGAAAAGGGTTGATATGCCGTAAAACAAAGCAACCAACCGAATCCTCCCACCACCTTTCCCCATGCCAATAATGGCTGTAGAAATGAAAACATTATTTCTAATGCCATTCTTAACAAGGGAGCTTAGCTGTCTTTGTTTCACAGGCAAGTACTAAATCATCAGCATACAGTATCTCCTCCGGACAGCCCATACAAAACTGCCTGCATTGTGCTTCTAAGACAAACGAAAAGCAATGGATTCAGATGTAATCCTATTTAGTGTTTAACGACCTGGCTGTCCCAAGTTTGAATCCAGTTCGTTTCACAAAAAATCACTTCCACTTAGGATGTTGGCAACCTTCACATGGTCCCTCTTGTAAGTACCTGATATCTTTCTAAAAAAGATTCTGACTAGAAAAATATCAGGGAAACCAATGCCAACAATAGAATCTTCAGATTCATGCAATGTGATGAACATTAAAGTTTCCACTAAATGTTGTCATTTCTAACACGATTTTAAACATTTCTGTACATTGCTTGAACAACCGTTAGCAACCATTCAGATTTTCTTAGTCTACCACGCACTTTGGTGCACAGAATATGGACATGCATTATGAGATTGATGCAAAAGATGGCACCCTGTTTGTAAAGCATCCATAATCATGTTAGCACCAAGTTTTTGATGCAGCTGCATGTTCACCTAATAATCCTTGTTGATTTACTCTTTACATAATTCCAATCACAAGTACATGACCATTTATCAAAATCTCCATCTTTGTTTTCCAGTCAATAATCGATAAGCAAGGGCAGATTACTCTAAGAACTTAACACAAAGAACAGAACTCTTTTCATACTACTTGTATTGATCAGACTATTGTTCTTATCTTCAGTGTTATTTGTGCAACATTTTGGTTAGATTGGCCTTCGACCGTCCTCAGGCATGTTAGGTGTTGTTTGAAAAAGAAAAGAGAAAAGTTACTGGCTCTTTAGATATTTTCGTATTCTGTGAGTGAGTTTCTATTTTATGGCTATTGTTTCGTTCTTGTGAAAAAATTGTTGACAAAGGAGAGGTAACTCTAATAAAGATCGACAAGGAATTATCTCCTTCCATCGCCAAAATTTTAGGGGTGTACAATGTTTGTTTTTTTGTTTTTTTTCTACAATTAGAAGCTCCCAAATGCTACTATCTCTAGGCTTGAACTCTTTTTATTTCAATACCAAGAGAGACAACTTAACACTTATGATGTAATCATTAGGTCAAGCTCGTTTCATATTAGAAGTGCTTGAGGCTCATGTCTCCACCATGAAATATGGCAGAGTGAATGCAGCCCATACAGACTTTACTCCAAATCTTGAAGGAAATGTGTGTTATATTCGCATATCTCTCCACATTTCCATGAATAAACCGGAAATCAGCAAGGCAATGACGGCAGCAACAATGGCGACCCTAAGACAAATCTGTTCGCCGTTACAACGTAGTCAAACACAATAAATACACAGGACAATTTTAAATCCCATCTCTTTAGATACACACATCATTAAAATAACTCGCACCTTACTTCAACATAGAAAACCTCCAGAGAAAGTTGCACAGCAAAAGAAAAAACCTAAATAAAAAATCACAGACACTACCATAAACGCAACTCAGATAGCATAAAAACGCAAATAATGATTCCACAAAACACCCCAACAATACGACACCGACTAGGTTACATTCACAACTTTCTCAGCTTTAAATCGATGTAACACATGCATACACACACCAAACAGATAATTCTCTACAATTCATTAAAGCACAAAAAACAAACACAAATAAAAAATATGACGGCCATTTTGACGCCGGAGCCGATGTGCCTTTTACTACGTCCGCACGTGCTGTATAAATAGGCCGGCCGTCAGAGAAAAAGCCAGTCTTCCAGCAGATCGCCAGCCAGAGCAGGTCGCCTCGCTACCAGTAGAAGCGGACACAGCTGTTCCCCTCAACTCTTTGCAGCAGCTCAGCGACAGCCGTTCCCCTCAACTTTCTAGCAGCAGCAATAGCCGTTCCCTTCAGCTCCACACAGCAGCAGCTCAGCGACAGCCGTTCCCCTCAATCTACTAGCAGCAGCAGCAGCAACAGCCGTTCCCCTCAACTTTCTAACAGCAGCAGCGGCAGCAGCAATAGCCGTTCCCTTCAGCTCCATCCAGCAGCAGCAGCAGCGACAGCCGTTCCCCTCAACTTTCTTGCCGCAGCAGCGGCAGCAGCAATAGCCGTTCCCTTCAGCTCCATCCAGCAGTAGCAGCGGCAGCAGTTTGATTCAAAGCGCCTAGTCACCATATCACTGCTTGTTCCAGTCCCGGACGTCATCCCTAGACCGTACCAGCATCTAGGCCCCTGTACCTGCCCGAACCTGATCAGGCCAGGATCCCTACCTCTCTAATCCCTATTCCGGCCTTCCTGACGCCCGGCTGACCGTTCCGGCTTTGATTGAGGATATATATGCTTATTCACTTTGACCCTCAATAAAGGTTGAAACCAAATTACTTCGTTTGTTCTCCTTGCTTCCATACGCTCGTGTTATTTTATAACATGTGCTTAAATGTAAATATTGGCATAACTTTGAAAGAGTTACAATGCCATAAAACAAACGGGTTTAGTTTACAAGAGACAGAGGAATGAAAAAGTCGTCAAAAATCAAATATATAACAATTACATGTTAATTACATGTTAAATTACTCTTCTACCTAGTTGAAGTTTTTAGCATTTTTACTTTAAAACATTTATTTGGTTCAAAAAGCAAGTAGTGTTGAGTGTTACATGAAAATAAGAAAAGATGGCTGAAATGTGACTCTTACATTTATCAAGTCTTCTTGGTAATGGCTCAAAAATTAAACAAAATACTGGTAGAAACACATCCAAAAAATGCTCCATGCATGATGAAATCTTTAATTTCTCAGATGCCTTCACAACCACTTTGCTGTATATGCAAGTGCATAAACAATAAAACGTGGTAATATATTTATAACTAAAAATCAAACTGTATACAAAGAAAAGAAAAATTGTTATCTTTGTTAATTGACATCATATGTTTATCACATGATTATAATTGTTTTTGAATTAACAGCAGATGAAAACCTACAGCTTGTGTTTTTCGCATTAAGATCCATGGCTCTAACGATATAGATGTTCAAGGGGTGGTGGTGACAGCATTGCTTGTTTTTTTGTTTCCTTTTCGTTTTCTTTCTTGGAAGAAATTTGATCCTCTTCTCATTTACCATTTATCTTGTTCATATACTCACAGCCTCCCACTTCTTTTTCTCACATAAAAAGACATAAATTAATGTGTTTTTTTTGGAAATGGTTTCAAGTTGAAACATTCTTTTTAATATAATTTCAGTTTTATTTTCTAATTTTCTTCTTTTTCTTTGCCGTTTTTTGAGGCGAAACTAATTTAATGATATTAACACCTTTGATCTGCTTAAATCCTCTTGAGCTAAAAGCAAAATTCATTTCCAAATCTCTTTCTGATAGTGTTGCAAATGAGTTCATATCTTAGAGATGGGAGGTGTCAATTTCTTTTTGTAAAGGAATATCACTTCAGATAGTAAAATCTACTAGATTTTACCAGTATTGCCTGGGAATCATTTCTTTTTTTCTGATTAAAATAAAACAAAAATAAATACTATCAAAATAATGAAAGAAAAGGAAGGGACCTTTTTTGAATGAGTTTTTCATTTTCATATGAAAAATAACCAACGTCAATGTCCATTCGTATGCTGATCAAAATATTGGAAGAAGTTCCTATATAACCTAATCCATGTGTGTTATGGAGGAAGATTACCAGTATCCATATCATTGTTGTGCTTATAGACAACTTGTAAATAGACTCCATCTTGTAATTATCAATCTCTTTCTCTCTCTTTGCATGTCTCCTCTTTCTTTTCTTATCAGTTTCCCTTTCTGTCTAGCCATCAGCTGGTTATTTTCTTCCCTCGCCACCAAAACAGTTTAGGTCATGGTTGAGTTACGTTGTTCCTTGTTGACTGAAGTATGTCACAGTCTTGTGCAGTTCTAGGAGATCCACGCTCCTAAGCTTTGCCTTCTCCCTTTGAGAAGAAGTTAGTTTACTGTTTCGCAGGTTAAAGGGCTCTTCCTTTCGGGTGCTGGCTTTTCAAATTTCACTTTCCAGCCCTTGTGTTACATCATTTCACCATAAGAGGGAGATAAATAACGTCTCTACCAGTTTTGTCTTTTTTCCCCACTCATTTAAAAAAGAAAAACAGTTAAATGATTATAAATAACCGCTCCCTCCTAAAATCTGGAAAAGATAAAATTAGAAATTTTGAAATTGCTTAATCCATTGTTATTTGTAAAAATGGGTTTTTGTGTGTTTGCTGTACAGGTCATGATGATCTATTCACTGTCTTTGTCCAAATTTGATGCTTGAATTTGACACTGGTTGTAGTGTTAATGATTTGATCTCGGTCACTATTGTTGTAACGGAAGGATTTTCCTTACAAAGGCACAACTCTAGTTTAAAACCAGCAATAATGTCTTATTTTGAGAAACATTACAATGAAACTTAGTTTCTCTACTGAATCATAAACTTGTAAATCAAGACAAACCTATTTCCAACAGAACACAAACCGTCCATAAGCTTAAAGCCCAGAGGTCCATTTGTGTTTGAGACCCCCCCCCCTAAAACCCCAACTAATACCCTCTCCCTCCCCATTCTGCTAGAATGTATATAGATATCACCTGATCAACACTGCAAGACCGTTTGAAATTTATCAGCTGTTAATCTAAATGCAGCATAATCACATTGACACATCCAATCAAGAACAGGGTTATGCTCGCTGACAGACGCGACAATTTTGAAGATGGGCAAACAATATAAGCTAAGTTATAAGTGCGCACATGAGTATGGTAATTTTACTTTTTTTCTTTTTTTTTTCTTTTATTTTTTATTTTTTTAGGTTAAACTTCTGTCTTCTATAGTAGAAAGAAAGGTGGTCCTAGCTCTTCTATATTCTTGCATAGGCTATTCGTTATCGAGTAGAGTTCTTCTGACCATAAAAACGGCTCGCGTGGGACTAAGTGTTAGAGACCATTTTTACGCATCCGTCCTTGTTAAATCACCAAAGTTAAGCAACATTGAGCCTGGTCAGTACCAGATGGGTGACCAATTTAGGAATTCCAGATGCTGTATATAGGAGGATGTCGACATCTCCCTGCAAGAGTTGCAAAAACCTAATGTCATCTCCCCTCACTGGATATACATGCAACTGGGGACCTGGAACTTCCTCCTTTGGAAGAAGCCGATTAAACCCGCATAGGGTTAATGCCATTTTCATTATGACTTTGTGGACATAAAAACTAACTGATAATGGGATGATCACCATCTGATATGAATCTACCTTTTGCAGAGTCTGAAATGGCTCACAATCACAGCATGAAACCGTGAATCCAAGAATACATATATCGACAAATTATACATTTGTAATGTTATATGCACAAAAAGCAATGGAATTAGAAGTAATTTGAGAGAAAACTAGTTTGTGTACAAAAAATGTAGGACAATAAAATTTTATAAAAATTTAGATGTGAAAAAAGTATCATGAATATATATATAATTTTTTTTTTTTTTTTTTTTTTTTTTTTTTTAGGGTTAACCTTTATTTTTGGACTGATTAAATTTGTGCATAATTAAAAACTAATTTTTTTTCTCTTCCAATTTCGAGTAAACAACTTTAATAAAAGTCGTCTGCTTCTATTTTTATTGGTTAAGCATGTTTGTTATTGCTTTTTGATTGGCTGATCAACTTGATCAATTCTCGGCATATTCTTTTTATGTTGACTCCTGGTCAAGCCTGAACCAACATTTACTAAAATCTGGTGTGCTAAATGCAAAAGTCTCATTTTTATTATTTTGGAAAAAATATAAGAAGTTTGATTTCTTGTATTTTATTTTTTACCTACTTCAGATACTGTTTCGTTTTCAACTTAACATTCATTCTTGCTTTCTCTTCATCTCCCTGTCCTTTTTTTTTTTTTTCACTTTCTTCCTCTGTCTTGACTTTTTTATCTCAACTTTTTCTTGACTCTCTCTCCTTTTCTATTATGCTCTCTCGCACATGCTCATTCTTCACTTGCCTCTCTCAATCATCTGTCTTCCCACCCCGCAACCATCTTCTGTGTCTTTTTTTGTTTTCCTTAACTACTCCCTCTTTTTCATTTCATTCTTGAGGAGAGATGGTAAGAGAGTAGTGAAACCATTACTGAATGTAATTATAGAATAAGCAAGGCAAACTAAAGATCTATTTATGGTCAACCTGTTTAGCAACTCCTGCCGAAAATGGTATGCATCGGTCGTTGAGAACATATTTCACTCACAAATATATTGCGATACCATCAACCATCACTTTCTTTCTCTCTCAACAATATTGATTTATTTGATCTTTTATTTTTGCTCTAGATTAACCATTACGTCTTTGGATAAAAATGGAATGATAAAATACACCAAGTCAACTGGCATAAAAAGTCTTCGGTTCTTCCCAGATGAGGTAAGCATTTTGCAAGTAAATTTTGCATTTAGATGCAAATATCTTTCATAGTTCAGTGATTTTCTGTTTTTCGTCTATTTTTTCTCCTCTAGCTTAATGCTATATACTCCCCCCCCCCCCTGAACGACACCTAGATGAATATTATCTATTATTCTTTGGCCAGGGGTGACAATGTGTTTGAAAACACTCTTCTTCCGATAGTTAGTATGCTCATGAGAACAGCAAAAACAGTTAATTTAAAACTAAAAAAAGGTGACCCGTTGCATCACCCATTGAGGTCTGACTAGATTTTTAGAATCAGAAAAAAAATGCATTTGCAAAATTCATTAAATAAGAATAAATAAAAAAAAATGTATCCCAAATTAATCTAATTCTGTTCACCATATCCACTCTCACTTTCTCTCTGCAGCAATGTGTTGAACAGCATTGCTATTGTGGTAATATTTCCTTTTCTTTATAATAAACTATTCTAATATATTTTATTTTTACCTTTTTTTTATTACTTTGACTTTTGAAAGAGTAAAATAATTGTAAATAAGTTTAGAGGAAGAGGTGGGATAATATCCAGTGAAAAAAAACTAATAAGAAATGGGTCACTTGATGAATTATTTGCAAATTAGCTAATTAAAATAATTATGATGGAATTTTTTATTTTGTTTTCAATAATAACTCGATCCCAAAACTAAGGAATATATTAGCATGTATTGTGTAATTAAAAAATATATAGGAACAAAAAACTTTTGAGGAAACAAACGATTAATTCAGCTTCAGTATTCAATGATACATATACTTTATCCATCTGAAATAGTAGAGTCCATTTTTTAGCTTAAATTTGATAAACTAGCTGGTAAAACTAAAACTGAAATGATTTTTTTTTTATATATATATTAATGTGTCTAAATTTACCAAGGCCAAAAACCACTCAAGAATTGTTAGCTAGAAGATGGAGAAAAAGAAAACCCACTATGAGAAGCCTGAAAATGAACAGGATGGACAAAATGTGACTACTTAGGAAGACAGTTCGAAGACGACCATGTTGTAGTCTGCAGGGAAGTAGTTTTATGGTAATTTGTTCCGCATAGGAGAAGTCTTCGGAAAAAAATTCTGTCTATGGAAATTCCATAGAAAAGCTTTTATTTTGTAGATTTAACTCATTATTAGTGAGTGTTAAAATGAAATGTAAAATAAAAATGTTTAAATCTCTTGAAATCGGAAGGGAAACTAACTCTAAGATGGCACAGTAAACCCACAGTCAACCTCTGAAATTTCCACACATATGCAAAGAGTTTTATAGTTAATCTATGTTCTTCCCATCAAGTGAAAACGATTGAATCTCTGTTGATTAGAATATTCATATACAATATGAAAAGTTATCTTTTCAAATTTGAGCTTTTCACATCTCGTGCTTTTATAATTATTCCCTTATCAGGGGCAGATAACTTTTGCATTGTTAACAGGAAAAATGAAAAACCAAATAAACAAAATCACAATTAAATCCTTAAACTTAATGATACTGTGATGCCATTAATACATTTTTAGGGGTCATTTTTGACAGAAGATTGTTTTTTTTTATAAACTTTACAAAAAATCTACAAGCTAAATGCAATAAATAAACTCTTCAGATTGGAGGACTTTATTAATGCTTTACAGATTGTTGGTTTGATTGAAACCTGACCACATCTGTCATATTTATGGTTTTGCAAAAGAATTCTACTTAAGCGAGCTAGAGAAAAGAAAGAATCAAAGTCTACAAGTCTGGAGCTTTTAATACAGAATTTCACAACTGCCCATTTTGCTTAGAAAGAAATTAGCTCCCTAATATTAAACATTATTTATCTCCTACAAATCTAGCCTGAAAACAAAATAATTTCTGACAAAATACAAAATGCTAGAAAACCATTTGGACTTTAAGTGTAAAACTTTTATAGATTATTCAATATATAACTTGTATGAAGTCAGATTTTCTGAACGCCCACCGTTAAAACACCCTGGCTATTAAAACAAGTAAACATCATACTAAATTTGATACTTCTTTAGTTCATTAAAAAAAAACAGGAATAAGAGATGTTTGGTTAATCTATACCATTAAATGAAATGTGTGTAAGGTGTAACATACAACCAATAAAATAATATGAATGTTATATAAATATACTTGTGGTATTGGAATTGTTTATTAACAATGTGTGTATGTATATATATATATATATATATATATATATATATATATATATATATATGCTCTGAAAGTGCATATCCATTTTTATTGAGCTTAAATAAATATGGCAATTTTAAAAAAATAATTTTATTGAATATATACATAAAAGTATATATCTTTTATTATCTATATATATATATATATATATATATATATATATATGTGTGTGTTTATGGAAAGAATATGCTTTTTCAATTATATTTCGCCTTTTATTTATATCAATCCTTTTATTTATGAAGCTCAGTGTATGTTAAATTTAACAGAGCATATACAATATATATTCAGAATACATTTTGGTTTATTGAAAAAAAACAAAAATATTATTTACAAAAAATATTTGATCCTTAATAAAATCAACTGGAATACATTTCTTTTTTTTTAAAAATAAGTCAGCCATTTTAATGAATTTCTTTAAAATCATATTTAAAAGCAAATATTGGTAGTGGTTGTAATTGAGCATGTCTATTAATATCATAATTGAATTTTCAAGAGTTTCCACCATATATGTTAAATTAATAGCAATTATAATCTTTTCATATTGATATCACAAATATCTTTCAGTTCCAAAATTTATAAATTAGTATTGAATATATATCATTTAAAAAGATAAAAGTTTATTCTAATAAGTCCCTACTTACTTGAAGTCAAGAAAGGCAAAGTTTTTTTTTTTTTTTTTTTTTGCTTTTTTTTTATCAAGACTTTGCCTGATGTCATAATGGATGTGATATTGTTTTCAGAGCGATATACTGTAACATGCAAGCATTTGCTTAGTTTGAGCTTCCAGTAATGTTTTACCATTGATATTTTGAATCCGTGTTTTTTGTTGTTGAATGCACTTTTATGCTTGTTGGATCTGTTTTCTCTTACATAGTATTTTTGTTTAGGTTTTCCTTGGCAAATATTGTGGCTTAGTAAACAATGCCTTTGCTTCAGTAATTATTTTGTAGTAGACGAGTTCTACAGCTACAGATTTTCTCTTCACTATTAATTTATTTCTACTTAGGTTATATGATCCCTGGCATGATGAAATAGCTACACTTTTGTGTATCTTAATTGCTATAGATATATTTTCGTACTACTACAAAGCTCTACTCATGTATTGAGCACTGTTAATGTAATTATTGAAAATCTATACACAATTTATTATATTATGTGTATAGTCATTCACAAACAGCTGTTTCGCCCTATCATGATTCTTCAGTGGGGTTAGACATAACAAGTGTTTCAAAACCTGATTGCTTGATCAGCAGTCGAGCTACTTACTCCCATATTATTATTCTTGCTGCAAAGTAAGGAAAGTTATGCTATGTATGTTTTACATTTGTATTTTCAACTTCTGACAGTGCTTAATTCGTTTTTTTTTTTTTAAGAGCTATGTTTTAAGTTAAATAGCAGCTGTTTATTCAATTATAAGAGCTCAACCCATGAGTGATATACATGCACGCATACACACACACACTAGCTGTACCTATCTGGCGTAGCCCAGGATACAGAAAAAGTAATCTTAGATTTTAATATTCATTTTTAAATTTAAGATAGGCAACTGCTTTTATTTAAAAAATAATGAAGTAATTGAAAAAAAATAACTGTACCTAATATGTTATATTGCCAATAACATGCTACAACAATAACCAATAAAAATTGGTTAGTCAGAAAGAAGCATGATTATGATTTGAATGTTATTTAAGTTTGACTGAAAATATGACAAGATAACTTTATATGTTGGATATAAAAGTTATACCAATTCAGAATTTAATGAAAGGTGACAAGCCGCTCATCAGGCAAGATATGTAATCAAATTTGTTTCTGAAAATCCCGATTAATTAGGCCTATTAATATATTTCTCATCTTAATTTTAATACTGATAATCACGAAGTGGCTGAGATGATTTTGATTAGAATTGAAAAGGCATCTGTCTGCTGAATGTTTTCTACAACAGAAATGATAGTTTTTCAATCCAAAAATCTTTTTTTTTTTCCCTTTTATTTCCATCTTGTGCATCGCAATGGAATCAAATAAGCAAAACAAAAAAAAATGCTAATTGATAATTAATGTCTATGATAAATCATGATTTTTTTTTTATTATTTTAGAAGTTGATTAATTAGTCATTATCTGTGTTTGTCAATTAGGAATTCTTTAAAAAAAAAAAAAAAAAACTTGAATTATAGTTCCTATAATTCCTATAAAGAAAGATCATCATTTTTGGCTAAGACCAAAACGTAATATTCTCTAAGTAGCCTCCATCCCAACCATAATTAATTTATTTATATATATATATATATATATATATATATATATATATATATATATATGTGAGGGAGAGAGACAAATATTACATAGTTGCTACACTGAACATGCTAATGTTTCAGGCAAAAAGTCCTCATCAGATGACATAACAAAGCTTATGTGCCACAAATAAATGACAAAAGTCTATATTCCAAATTTCAAGATGTTAATCATCTTGCTATTTATTTCTTTAAGTAAATTGACATACACAATTCTTGACAGCACCTGTTTTATAGCACAAAATCATTCATTTAATTATCTAAGGTTGAAATTAAAGTTTTCCTTTTAACTGTTGAAAACCGTTAAATGTTCATGCAAAAATAAAAAAAGTTTTTCTTCGGCTTGCAACGTTCTTGGCACACACAAAAAACGGCAATCCTTTTTCTCTTCCTGTTTCAACGTTTGTAGAAAATCTGTCTTTCTTTCTTCCCACTGACACACGCATTAACCGTGTGTTCAAAATGACTCTGAGTTAACAATTTTCCATGAATGTAAGAAATACTGGCTTTTTATATGCTCAAATTCGACCGCATCTTAATTTGCATTCGTCACCTTTTTGTTTCCTGTCCGGTTTTGAGTTCAAGTGTCGGTGACTTTTTACAATATGCACACGTCACCCTTGGATGCTTGTTTCTATGACTGTTGTCACAAATTATATCAATCAATGAATTTATTTCACCCTTAACTCTTCAAAAGAAAAAGCACTTATCAATTTTTTTAAAAGAAAATAAAGGCATTTGAACATGATTACGAAATTTGAAAATTAGGAGAAAAGCTGCTATTACCTATTTTCATTTTATTACACCAACTTTTGAACTTATTTGTTAAATGCTCTGTAATTACACTAAGCTTCATAAATTAAAGGATTGGTATAAATAAAAGGTGAAATATAATTGAAGAAACATATTTCCACATAAATAAAAAGAAAAAAAATATATATAATTATTTTTATACCTACAGGCACCAGTGTTTCATTCTTATGCAATTATCAATGTAAAAAGTGATACTACCAGTTGGCAGATTTAAACCTGTCAGAAATTCGACCTTAACTTTGTAGGCCTGTATTCTACCTCCAAGCTACCAGAAATTAACACAGAAATTGAGAAAAATTAAGTATCTATAAATGCTAAGTCAGCAGGTGTTAATAGAGAATATTGTTTTTATTTATTTATTACATTTTCACCCCAAACAAGGCATATTGCCACTTTGTTGTAGGGGGCTACTATCAAGGACATGGGCATCAAGGGTACTGTGTAGGGAGTTGGGCAGCATGATGTCGGTTCATGTTTCACTTGAACTTCTGCATGTTAGTACGGTTGGGGAAGCAGGGACCCGGAAGGGAATTCCAAAGTCTAGCTGTCCTAGGGAAGAAACTACTGGTGTAAAAGGCTCTCTTACATCTAGGGATCTCTACTGTGAAGGGGTGGGATTTAACTGCTTGTCGGGGGGTATTTACGTCGAGGGGGCACAAGTGCTTGCAGTTTGTCAGAGCATTCACATTTGTGACAGCAGTCATAGAAACAAGCATCCAAGTACTTGTAGAAAAGGCAGAGGGATGCAACATTTCGTCAATGGGACAGGGGCTGAAGTTTAGATGACAGTTCAGGACCTATCAGATTGGCGACTCTCTATTGAACCTTGTCTAAGAGCGAGAGACTAGTGGTAGATGCACCAGCCCAAATATGACAACAATACTCCATACATGGGCGAATGGTGGCCTTATATAGGATACTTTCAGGCGTTAGTATCTTTCTAGCACGGTAGAGAGAACCTACCTTCTTTGCAGCGGTCCTAGCGATATTCTCGATGTAATTGTTCCAACTCATATTTCCTGAGAGTGTTAGGCTGAGGAGTTTAAAAGATGTACTTTCAGATAAAGAGTCATTGGCCATTGCTATTGGTGGTAGAGAAGGTTTCTTGTAATTATTGAAGGAAACGAGTTTAGTCTTGGCAGCATTGAATGTGACTATCCATTTTTGTTCCCATTCTACTACAGATTGGAGGTCATCTTCTAGTGCTTCTGCTATTTCTTTATATATGTGTTCATTTGTTTTCCTGTTGTGTCTGTTATAGAGTGTGGTGTCGTCAGCATATATACCCATCTCACAGGCAATTTTGTCAGGGAGGTCATTTATGAATATTAGGAATAATAAAGATCCAAGGATAGACCCCTGAGGCACTTCTGCATTTATATCATATTGTTTAGATGCACGACCGTCAAGGACAACCTGGATTTTTCTCTTATCTAAGAAGGATCTAATTATGTCATGTATGCTTCCAGTGATACCATATGATCTGATTTTCCTGAGAAGACCTTCATGCCATACTCTGTTAAAAGCCTTAGATATATCTAGAACTACCACTCTACCCTCCCCCGCTTTGTCCAGTGACTGATATATATATGTTCTGAGATTACAGTTAGGATGTCTGCTGTTGAACGGGTTTGTCTAAATCCATATTGTTGGTCAGTTAGAAGTTTAGCACCTGTAAGGTGATGGACTAGAGCTTGGGTAATTATTGTCTCAAATATTTTGGCGAAAAGTGGGAGGAGGCTAAATGGGGCGATAATTTTCTGGGTCAGTTCTTTCGCCAGAATTCTTGAAAACTGGTACTACAGAAGCATTTTTCCAGCAGGCAGGAAAGCAAGATTCATTAAAGCATTTGTTGTAAAGTTTGGAGAGAACTGGAGCTACTTCGGCGGAGCACTTTTTTAATAGCACTGTCGGGATGAGATCAGGTCCACATGCTTTTGCAGTGTCAAGATTTCTTATGATAGCATGCACCTGAGACGGGGTGATTTTCAGATCGTCTAGTGTGGTGTCTGTCCGCAAAGGAAAGTCAGGTAGGGGGTGGTTGGCAGGGTTCAGTGTGAAGTTGGAGGCAAACTGACTGGCAAGCATGTTAGCCTTCTCAATTACAGAGCAAACAACCTCATGATTGTTGGATAGTGGGGGGATTGTTGATTGCCCATTATTTACTACACTGTTGTAGATTTTCCAGACAGGCAGTCAAAATATTGCATTTTGTGCTTAAGTTGACCGCTTTTTCTTAATTCCTTAAAGAGAGGCAAACTTTATTTTCTTTAAGGGTCTTTTATAATCATACTTTAAAAATGTTAATCATTTTTATACATATAGACACTGTTTCCTGCTTAGACTATCTGCACACACACATTCAGAATTTAAAATGTTAAATTCAATTGCTGGTAAAAGTCATTGGATACTTTTTACTTTGCAATATAGCGCCAATTCTAGCTTTTCTCCCTTTAACTTTAAATTAAATTCTTTAAATCTTTTACACACTATAATTTCTCCACTGCAAGATTTTTCCAACAGCATCCTGATCATAATCCCTCATAGAGCTATATGATCTGAATATTCTAAGTTCTATAGATGTATGGTATTATATATATATATATATATATATATATATATATATATATATATATATATATATATATATATATATGAACTTATCTGACCCAACTTTAACTGGGAAATGGCATTGTTTACATTTTAAACAAAATATTTGTAAATATATCAAATATCTGTGCAAGGTTACATTTGAACTCATCATTTAAAATTCAAAAAAGTTAATACAAATAGAATGATTGAAATATAATTCCAGATGCTTTTGGAGAATTACGTTTGAATGTATCATCTTTAACTGAAAGAATGTGAATTGAACTTTGAAATTTAAGCAAAAAAAAAATTGGAAATGAATGACCAGCAATAGAAATAAATGAATTTAGGATACAAAGTGAGAAAATGACCTATTAAAATGTTAATATTGCATAATTTGAGGGTGAAAAGATTTGGGAGCAAAATCATCTCTGTCAAACTCTGCTGGCCCCAAACTTTCGCCTACCATATCATGTATGCATATTTAAGAGTTGATATGAGACATTGTAATGTTAGCTTAGATCAATGATTGTAGCAGAATATGCAAGTGTAAACTGATGAACAATGAAACGGGAACTTTTTAGATTTCTTATATATAAAGTGATCTTTTTTTTTTCTGAGGAACAGTCTCTACAAATCTCCTGTCAATTTTTGAGTTATAGACATGAAACTTGATACATAAGGGATTTGGACCTGTGGAACAAACTCGATTTGGTTTTTAGCTGGTAAAAATAGCTGCTAAAGGTCAAAATTAAAAAAAAAATTGAAACTTTGCAGGCGTAAGTCAACTTTGTTATTTCTATGCATGTGCAAATATACATTTATATCTTTAACAGTGTTATTTAAAAAAAAAATTTGTATGTGTATGGATTAAGATGCAATGAGTAAAATTGGAGAGCTATGTTTTGGTCTTGATTCTAGCCAATAGTACCCAAGTCATTTTTTTTTTTTTAACTTTTTAAATCACTACTATATATTGGGTATGTAAATTAAAATATCATTAAGTGTATTTTACGACTGGGCAATGCTGGGTGACTTGCTAGTATATATATATATATATATAGAGAGAGAGAGAGAGAAATAGAGAGAGAAAAAACATTTTTTTTAATTATTTTTTTTTTTTAAGGAATTAAGTTTTGTTCATAATAAAACAATAGATTATAAATTGATTTGAAGCAAATCATTGCTTTTTAAATTGATCCAATCCTAAAATGTGATTTTCATGTTCTGTCTCTATATTCATTATTAAAAAAAAAAAAAAGAAAAAAAAAAAAGAGTGTTGTATCAAATCCGTCCAGCCAGACATTGTTTTGCATTAAATACTAATCCCCATTAATCCCAAACTGTATATGGAATGGATACTATAATACTTAGTTCGCTGCACCTTAAAACAAAGGTCCATACAAAACTTTCGCTAGATCGGCTTAGTAGTTTCCAATAAAAAATGAAATAGACAAAGATATATGTTTCACTGTGTTGCAATGAAAAAGTTTCATTTATGA
The DNA here is from genome assembly GCF_053919585.1 of Euprymna scolopes. NCBI lineage: Eukaryota > Metazoa > Mollusca > Cephalopoda > Sepiida > Sepiolidae > Euprymna > Euprymna scolopes. The sequence goes on along the minus strand of NC_136509.1, from coordinate 105,377,592 downwards.
AAGCAGTACATGTTGAATTTTAAACGCATGTAAACAGTTTAAAAATTTCCTCAAAATATGATAATCTGAAACTGAACAATGGTTTCATTTTTATCATTTCATTTTATTTATTAAAAAATCTGCTTACAAAAAACTCTTTCATCTTTGTAAATTTTGATTTATTCAAGAACAAAAAGACATCGCCGTTTGTCAAACAACGGCAATGTTTTCTTAACCCTATCATTAACTGAATAGTTTTTCACTTGGATAATTGCTCTCTTTAACAAAAGAAATCCTATAAATCAATAATGCCTAAATGTATTGATGTGTCGTTTTAGCTAAATTGGACAGATAAAATGGATGTCGCCATTTTTATTGTTACTTTTTAGATTTTCGAAAATTAGTCTATTAATTTATTTGAAATATTAAATCTCCTCTTCCTCCTCTGGCCTCTTCCTATTTTGTTGATTTAAGTTTTATTGCTGTTTCTTTGCTTTGAGTTGCAAGGTTTGTCAAAGAGACTTTAAAAAGACATTGTTGCTCTGTCATTTTCTAATTTCATCAAAGAACTTCACTAAATGTTTTACCGACGCCATTGCTGCTGCTGCTTTTTTTTGTTTGTTTTTTTTTTTTTGTTTTTTTTTTTAATTTTCTTTTGAATGATTTGAAATGATTGTTATTTGGAGATGAGTGCATGGAAGGTGTGTATCAAACATTTTCCACTACTCTTTTTCTCTTGTATTGCCTTTTCTTTTTTTATTTCTTTTTCCTCTCCCCTCTCCTCTTTTTCTTCTCACCTCTTCCTCCTTTTCCTTCCTCCCTCCCTCCTTTTCCTTCCTCCCTCCCTCCTTTTCCTTCCTCCCTCCCTCCTTTTCCTTCCTCCCTCCCTCCTTTTCCTTCCTCCCTCCCTCCTTTTCCTTCCTCCCTCCCCTTTTCCCTTGCCTCTCTCCCTCCTTTTCCTTCCTCCCTCCCCTTTTCCCTTGCCTCTCTCCCCTACCTCTCCTCTCTCCCTTTCTTCTCTCCTGTCTCCCTTCTTTCTACCTCTTTCTTCTTTTCCCCCTCTCCTCTTTCTTCTTTTCCCCCTCTCCTCTTTCTTCTTTTCCCCCTCTCCTCTTTCTTCTTTTCCCCCTCTCCTCTTTCTTCTTTTCCCCTCTCCTCTTTCTTCTTTTCCCCTCTCCTCTTTCTTCTTTTCCCCTCTCCTCTTTCTTCTTTTCCCCTCTCCTCTTTCTTCTTTTCCCCTCTCCTCTTTCTTCTTTCCCCCCTCTTCTCTTTTTTCCCCCCCCTCTTCTCTTTCTTCTTTCCCCCCTCTTCTCTTTCTTCTTTCCCCCCTCTTCTCTTTCTTCTTTCCCCCCTCTTCTCTTTCTTCTTTCCCCCCTCTTCTCTTTCTTCTTTCCCCCCTCTTCTCTTTCTTCTTTCCCCCCTCTTCTCTTTCTTCTTTCCCCCCTCTTCTCTTTCTTCTTTCCCCCCTCTTCTCTTTCTTCTTTCCCCCCTCTTCTCTTTCTTCTTTCCCCCCTCTTCTCTTTCTTCTTTCCCCCCTCTTCTCTTTCTTCTTTCCCCCCTCTTCTCTTTCTTCTTTCCCCCCTCTTCTCTTTCTTCTTTCCCCCCTCTTCTCTTTCTTCTTTCCCCCCTCTTCTCTTTCTTCTTTCCCCCCTCTTCTCTTTCTTCTTTCCCCCCTCTTCTCTTTCTTCTTTCCCCCCTCTTCTCTTTCTTCTTTCCCCCCTCTTCTCTTTCTTCTTTCCCCCCTCTTCTCTTTCTTCTTTCCCCCCTCTTCTTTCTTCTTTCCCCCCTCTTCTCTTTCTTCTTTCCCCCCTCTTCTCTTTCTTCTTTCCCCCCTCTTCTCTTTCTTCTTTCCCCCCTCTTCTCTTTCTTCTTTCCCCCCTCTTCTCTTTCTTCTTTCCCCCCTCTTCTCTTTCTTCTTTCCCCCCCTCTCCTCTTTCTTCTTTTCTCCCCTCTCCTCTTTCTTCTTTTCTCCCCTCTCGTCTTTCTTCTTTTCCCCCATCTTCCTTTCTCTTCCTTTACCCCTTTCCTTCTTTTCCTTCACTTTCCCTCTTTCCCTTCTCCTCTTTTCTCTCTTCTCTTTCGCGTCTTCTCACTTTTCTTTCATCTCCCCTTTTTTTTTCTTTTATCCTCTTCCTTCCTCTTTTGTCTTCTACTGTATTTTTTTTCTCTTTCTCCTCTTCGATCTCTTTTTCCCTTTCCCCCTACTTTCTTTTCTATATCTCTCTTTTCACACATCTCTTCTGCACTTCCTTCTTTTTTCAACCAATATATCTCATTTTTGTTCACAGGTCAAAACCTATTTCACTAGAATTTCAAAAGATAGCAACTCCATTTAAACACTTTCAACTTTCATTCTACAAAGGCTTTTCTATACTGAAAAATACAATCATTCATGCCTTCCTGATCACAGCATATTTGAACGGCTACTCTTTCATTAAGGTTTTATATGCTTCCAGCCGCTTTGTTAAACCCGATGGGAAAGGGGGGGGGCGAGTCAAACTAAGTCTGTCCCTCCCCATCCGTCCCCACATCACTCCATCATTTTTACAACAGGAATAAACTAACACGTTTTTTTTCTTCTATTCATGTAAATATATTAACAATTTGCTTTTTATATAGTTTATTAAAGAAAAAAGTTTTTTTTCCTCTTTTCTCTTTGCTATAGTCTTTGTATAAAGCAATTAAATGTTACTTTTGTTGTTTTCATTTTGTCCTTGTGTGTCAGTGTTGCCTTATGATATTTTTCTGGCTTTGCAAGCACGTCCTTTGCTTTTTATATTTGTTGTAATATTAATTAGTGAAATTCAACTCTTTTTATCTCTGGTGTGCCAAAAACATGAGGTAAAAATAAATTTAAAAAAACAGGAACCGCAGAAGTTACTGCTGCTGTTTGGACAACATTTATTACATATTTTGTTTCCTTTTCATTTAAGATACCAGAAAGTAGTTTTTAAAGCCATTGAAGTGCTTGTTATCAACCCCCCCCCCCGCTCTCGCTCTCTCTCTCTCTCTCTCTCTTTAGTTGCTTATTTTGTTCTAGCTGGGGATGGGGCATCTTACTTAATATCAGACATTCACCTGCTTTCCCCTACATTCTAACCGAGAGATCTTTTTAAGATTCTAACCGTCCCTTTAAGTGCAAGTGTTTGTATTTTTCTTGCATTTTGTTCACTGTGTATAATAGGTAGTTTTTAAAATTTTTTTCATAAGACTGGTTGCTTCTATAATTACTGAAATGATAAAGATCTTTCTAAGATTTTAGTTTCTTATGCCGTACATAAGACATTAGTATTTCGTTATCTTTTCTCTCTCAGCTTTGTTTAACCCAGCATTATTGAGGACATAAACTTCTATTAAGGTTGCTTTTTTTCACCTTGTCCCATATCACTATATCGGGTTTAATAGCTCTTTTTTTAAGTATGTAGCTAAAGGAATTGCCCAGTTATAGTGGATGATGTTCAATTGTTCTTTCTGGTATATGTTCAATTATCAATCCAAATGTGCGAGTACAATCCCTGGTTGCAAAACTTTTATTTATTATTAGTTATATTTACTCAGTGTCCTGAGGTGAGACTTATTGCTAAATGTGAGCTTAGACAGAAATAGTTCAAAATATAGTCATATCCTATTTCAAAATATTACAGCACTTACACTTTTCTAAACCTTGTTATTCAGCTCCTGAGGACGCGTAGTTATAAATTTACACAAATCTTTGTTCAGAAGTTTTCTTACCTTAGTGACACCACTAAAGCAAAGGAGCTGGTACCTGTGTTATTGCAAGAGTTGGGAGTGGATTGAGTAAGTTCAGGGAACTTCTGCGATTTCTAACTAGTTGAGCATTGCAAATATCGACCAAAGAGTTTATCAAACGTGCGTATACAGTGTGATGAGGTATGGAAGTGAAAACTGGTCCATGAAGGTTGATGCCATGCGTTGCACACACACACACACACAAATTATGTGAGAATGGTATGATGAATGTGTAACAGGAGTCTTAAAGGTAGGGTTCAATCACCTTGAAAGAACGGATGTGAGTTCTTGGATTAGTAGATGTAGAACAGTTGAGGTAGCAAGACCTGTTCAAAGGGGAAGGTCAAGAAAAACATGGGAGAAAGTGATGAGTATGGACTTTTGTGGGGGGGGGGGTAAGAAGGATAAATAAAGGCTTGGTCAGAGATAGGCTAGTTTGAAAGTCACTTTTTTAAAAGCCGAATGCTAAACCAAGTATGATGACCAGTTACAACCTTGCTACATATTTCTCAAGAATGGATGTGTAATGTCAGCATTAAAGACATGTTTAGATCTAATGCTCTCAGGAGAAGATTAAATTGGAATAGTGCAGTGAGATGTGTTCAGAACAGGACTGTTGGTATGGTCATGTTGAAATAATCGCTAAAAGTGTTTCGGTTAGATATATATGCAGAGTTACATGGCGTTACACTTTACTTTAGTAATTCAGAAAACAAAACTGGAAAGAAACAAATAAAGATCCGGGTCATCATTTTTTATTTTAACAAAATTATTTTTATTACCATTACTCTCCCATCCTGACACTACTTAAGTCTCACCTTATCGTCCATCTTGCTTGGTGTACACTTTTCTTGCTCTTGCTGGCCATAGCCAGCCATTTCTCACCTTCGACTTTACATGTCTATTTTCTTCGTTGACTTTTTTTTTCTTACCACGTGGTGCATTTTTTCTCCTTTTTTTTTCTTCTCGTGCGCACTTCCTAATTTGCATATGTGCTTTTCTCAGGTGCTGCTGCTAATCTCTTCATAAGTCAGCCATCCTTTGCTGCTGCTATTTTCCCACGTGCTGATCTGCACTATGTTACAAGAGCAGTTGAGATTAAAGGTTCAATTCATAGAGGAAGGCTTAGTAAAATATGACAACAAATGATAAACGATGAAAGAAAGAGGTATAAAGGAATGAACAGAGATGAGTAGTTTAACAGTTGATTTCTAAAAAAAAAACTATCATGAAAAATGGGCATTAAACCGAATGTAATGGCATTATCAGATTGGATTATTCGCTAATATTTTCTGATTTTCTTTGCATAAATGATATCACTTTTCTTTTTTTTTTTCTTTTTTTTTTTCCAGGATGTATCTGTTCTCAGCCTGGATGAAGCTGCCACGTTCCCACTTCATGTTTGCTTTAATATCGTCTATGTAAGCCCATGTGATACAGTTCCCGTGCCAACCCTACCAAACTCTGTCCAAGATTCAAGTCAAACGGATAACAGTGAGCAACAAGGGACAACATTCCAAAACTCTCGAACATCACGTTCACAGCTGGAACCACCACTCAGGCCAGAGTCATTACTCAGCAATTCCACTGTTTAATATTTCACAATTGCTTTGCTTGGTGCTCCAACATTGTTTTTAAGTAATTAATCATTTGAAATCTCCAGCGAAGGAATGTACTGTTCATAACATTTCATCTTCATCAAATTTCTGTTTTGGTTTTTTGTGTCATGTTATGTTAAGAGTAAAATAAGAGATACGTCTTTTCTCTTACCTCTTTCGGCTATTCTAATTGCTAATGATAAAAACTGCAAAAGCCGAACACGAGATTCTTGGATTTGTGTTTGTGTCGCCAAGTAAACAATTATGAACTTCTGTTTGTCTCAAAAGGGCTGTCTAGCAAACCCTACCCTGCCTCCTCTTAGTGCTGCTCAGACATGGAGTGAGCTATGCCAAACCAACCAATTGTTCCAACAATTAGTTTGATGACTGAATTCATTCTTTGCATCACATTGATTCCAAGCAAAATTGTACTATTGATTTCAGTTTTCTTTGAGAGAGAACACACACTCTCCCTCTTTCTTTCTCTCTCTCTATCTATCTATCTATCTATATATATATATATACACTCACACACACAACTTATTTATCTTAAAACTGTTACATATTTCAGAGATTTACTATGTCTTCATTGGATTTTTAATGACCTTTTTCAAGGTCATTAAAAATCCAATCAAATCATCAGTGGTGGATTTGTTTTGAACTCCATTCTTTGATTTGTTTTCATTTTGTGAGTCACTGATGACTTGATTGGAGTTTTAATGGCTTTTAAAAGAACGATTCACCTTGGCAAAACTATGGTACCTCTCTGAAATATGTAACATAGTTTTTAAATAAATTTGTATTTTAGTTCTCACATTTGCAATTGAGTACTTTATTGATTTCTTTTCAACACATCCCGGCACTTATACACACACACACAAGCGCTATTTACGTATAGGTGTTGACAAAGTGTAAAGGAAATAGTTAATAACTTTTCCTCTTACATTTATGTAAATACATCAGCATAAGATAATCATTATCACCAAAAACATCAATTTATTTATTTGAGAATTATGAAACTTTGATTGGGTTTTCATATATGCGGTTGGTCTCTAATGTGGCAACAATTAATCTAGTTACACGATTTGAAAGAGGATCAATTATTGCCACCTAACAAATATTGCACTCTTATTTTCTTAATTGAGCACCATGTCTTAATTTCTCTACACTATATATATATATATAATTATTATTTCATGTGTCCACATAAAATGTTATAATTTAAGGAAATAAAAATTGATCAGAATCTCAATTACCAGAGTATTTAAACACAGGTTTAATTTTATGAACAAACTAACATCAATCATTAGAAGTCACATACACTTCTGCTGATTTGTGATGCCATAAAACTACAGTAAACTCTTATTTTATGCACAATTATCATTTATTATTAATACTGCTCTATCTGCTATGATATTGAGCCCTTTGTTAACTAAAGATCTGCTGTATGATTTTTTTTCTGTTCAGATTCAGAAATTAGCTTCTTTTTTTTTTGTTATATGCGCGCACACACACACGTTTGTGTAGTAATAGTAGTATCAAAATATATATGAGAAGTATGCTATGCAGAAACATCTATTTCATTCCCACAGGAAATCATCAGGTTAAACGTTCGTGCATACATTATAACATCCATTATAATTTTAAAAAATTACATAATGAACAATGAAAAAATGTTTAAAACACTTTTTTAAAAATCCAGTGTGTGTGTTTATGTATAAAGTGTGTGTTTGTGTACACACAAATACATAGTCAATAATTCTTTTATAATTATAAAAAAGTATGCTTTTTTAATATTGAAAAACAAAACTATGTGTGTGTGTGGTTTTGTTTTTTGATATTAAAGAAGCATATTTTTTTATAATAAGAGAATTATTGACTTCTCTGTCTATTTAAACCCTGAAAAAAAATGTCACAAAAGAAATGTAACTACAAAGTAACAACAAAAAAAAATAATAGAAATAAGGAAGAGTTCTTAGTTTAAGAAATAACTGAATGCTTTATCACATTATCATGGAGTTGTCTTGGAAAGTGGGTGGGAGGGTGAGAGGGAGGAGTATGCCATGTTACTATTTTATCTTTTATGTGTTGTTATGTCACCAAACCATCTGTTTCATATGAATGAGGATTTTTATTTTTATATTTGTTGTTTTATGAAATACATGCACAAGAACAAGTTACAAGGTTCTGTTTAATTGTGCCAAAATTGTTCATTTACTCTGACAAACTGAAAGTTGTTTTTTTTTTGGGGGGGGGGGGCACTTTTGAGGCATTTTTACAATTTTTTTTTTATTAAAAAGAAATAATTGCAGACTTTGATACAAATATTTAGACATTTTATCACTGTAAGCATTCATTTCTATAAGTATGGCTTTTAAAGTTATAGAAATCCCCCCTTCCAGATAGTCTTTAATTTCTTTTCTCTGCCTTTAGCCCAATCTAATGATACTAAACTAAATATATGTGGAAAGATTATTTCTGAAAACATTTTATTATTTTGAGAAACTGCATCTGATTTTAAGTTTTTGTGTGTGTGTGTTTGTGTGTGTATGTATGTATATATATATATATATATATATACACACACACAGAAAAAGGAAAAAAACAAGAGATTGACCAATTTCATTTGGATGCAAATTGTATGGAATTTGCTTATTCAATTTTATGGAAACAAAATGTGTTTAAAGACAAAATAAACAAATTCCATACAATTTACATCCAAATGAAACTGGTCCATCTTTCTTTTTTTTTTTTTTTTTCTTTTTTGTGTTTAATTTGTTTATTTCATTTTGTATTTCACTATATATATATACACACACACACAATTTGTAAATGGTCAGCAGCACATGGTGACTGTTTCTTATCTTGCGTTCTTCAGACGATGGAACCTAAAATACAACAAGGTGAGAAACTGATATTTACCCTAAGCATTGTTGAGTTTATCGCAAGACAAATCGACATCGATCATACCAGTTATCATAGGTGCCGCAGGACTTATGAAGAAGAACCTGAAGTCCTACCTAACTAATATTCCTGGTGAACCAAGTGCAAAAGAGATTCAGACAATTGCACTTAAGGGAATAGCGAGGATACTAAAAAGAGCTCTCGGTTGGTTTCAATAAAAAAGCGGGGCAATGTTGGCAGCTGGTTTGGCTGCCCCATAGCCGGCATTACAATCTTCAAAGGAAGAAAAATAAAATAAAAAATAAAAAAAATATTAAACACTATATATAAATCAAGCACAGAGAGGTGGTCCAGTATTTACATCAATAGACATTTGAGATACCATTTACGAGCACTTTTTGTTGGCCTGATGGAAAAACAACCAACTCGATGGTTGAAGGTTTGATCATTGGCTAGGGAGAGGTGCTAGCCTAGTTAGACTGAAGAACTGTGATACAGCGAAACAGTCTATCTGTGGATGACTATATATGTTATAGAATCAAGATCAAATAATATTCTCCAAATGTTTGAGGTTGTGCTTTCAACAATGTTTGGTCGTCGTTGTCTGAATAAGATGAAACAACATGGTTGCTTGTCAAATATTTTTAAAACTGATTTTTGAATGTTTTTTTTTCTGCAAATATTCAATGTCAACCATAGTTTTGTCAGTTCATTTCTCATACCATTTGATAATGGTTTGAATAAAAGATGTGTCCATATTTCTTTAGGACGTCTATTTTGCAAGCAATGCACAAAAGATTTTTGTGCACTCAGAAATGCAAGTTTGATCTAAAATAATGTAATTTAATCAATTCATTTCAAAAGCTAAAGAAAACGATTTTAAAAGACATTGCATACAAAGTAACCAACCTTAAAACTAAAATTTTTAAAATCAGTTTTCTGATATTTATGAAACCACAACGATAGGTTTAGTACCGGTAGTAAGCTGAATCTCCTAACTGCATTCTCAGCCATCACTGCCATCCGTAGTTGTTGTCGTCTCACCACATTTTGGCCAATTAACCTCTGGCATGCTTTGGGTGGGATTGAAACTGCTATCTTCAGACAATGTTCATCTGGAACTGTAGAGATTCAACGTCTCTATCAACTGCGCCACGGGCCCCGAAGGTGATGTAGTGAAACGACAATAACTACGGATGGCAGTGATGGCTGAGAATGCAGTTAGGAGATTCAAAGTTCCTATCCATCGCGGTTACCACCTGACGAAGGCCAGAGGAATAGTTGGCCGAAACGTTGTGAATAAACAAAACCAATAAAAGATCAAAAACAGCAACTAATAAAGATGAGAATAATAGTCCGAAATAAAAATAAATTAATACAGTTTTCTGATATTTATGAAACCACAACGATAGGTTTAGTACCGGTAGTAAGCTGAAAGCTAAGTCCTTGGAGTGACGATTTCTTTTATCTAGACACCATTTCAAATGCTAAAATCAGGATTTTGGAACCAATGATGACTAAAATTCTTTTTTTATGGTCATCATCAGTTTAGACTGAACAAGGGAGTCTTGAAGTGAAGTTGTGAGTTTAATATCCAACATGAAAATATGACTAATGATTTATGGAGATGGGTTTCTATTTGCCCACCAAATCATTGTATAATAATAGCACCATGTGTCGTTGAAACTTTGCATCTCTGATGTCGCCTCCATATATTGCTATCAAAAAAATTAATTCACTGAGAAAGGTGAATTTTTAATCCATTGAAAAAATTAATTTTTAAATACTCAAAAAACATTAGTATTTGATATTTTTAATAAAACCCAAGAAAATGCTGGTATCTCTCACCATATGTGCATGTGATTAGAAGCGGAAATTAACGATTTATTTATTTTTTTTTTATAAATCAACTACAAAGCTCAAATTAGATGTATTGAAATATTTGGAAAGGTTCATGGAAATTTACTTTAAAATGGATGCTTAAAATATTCACTAGCCACACTGATGAGAACAGTTTTCTGTGGATGACTATATATATATATATATATATATATATATATATATATATATTTATATATTTAAGAGTGTAGCCATCAACAATTGTGGGTTTTTTTTTTTTTTTTTTAAAGGTTTTCATCATATTTTTATTTTAAAATATTTTTATAACGCGTTTCGAGCTTAGGGTGTGCTCTCTTCAGATGTTTTCGTAATAAGTTTTTCTTTAAAATGGGAGTTTGGAAAGTTATTTTTACCTCTGCTGATACTAAATGTGTTTTTCAAAGTGATGTGTAGTCTCAGACATTCTGTCTCCAACCGTAAGTGTTCAAAGTGTCCGGTCAAAGTTAGATTCAAAGAGGGCGCTTTTCGTCCATTTGGTGAAGGTTTTTATGGTTTTTCAAAAAAAAAACCCTAAAAAAGTGAAGGTTTTTGTTTTTTTTTTTAAAAAAAAAAAAACTAAAAAAAAACCATAAAAACCTTCACCAAATGGACGAAAAGCGCCCTCTTTGAATCTAACTTTGACCGGACACTTTGAACACTTACAGTTAGAGACAGAATGTCTGAGACCACACATCACTCTGAAAAACACATTTAGTATCAGCGGAGGTAAAAGTAACTTTCCAAACTCCCATTTTAAAGAAAAACTTATTACGAAAACATCGGGAGAGAGCACACCCTAAGCTCGAAACACGTTATAAAAATATGATGAAAACCTTTAAAAAAAAACCACGATTGTTGATGGCTACACTCTTTTAAAGATACATTTTTTTCTCTCGTTGGAACTCCACAACCATCACTTTAAATAAATAAATATATATATATATATATATATATATATATATATATATATATATATATATCAATAATTAATAATAAAATTATATATATATGCTATTTCATTTATTTTTATATCATAAAATATATTACATATATATATTTTGTTTCAGTATTTACTTTAACAATTCTTAATATATAAGTAGTTTAATAGTAGTAATATGAAAATATGCTATAAATGGGTTTGTATTACTATACACATAGATTCAAAAAAAGTTGTCAAAAAACAAATATTTCACAAATGAATATTATCAAGTTACTTTTCTACCTAACTGGATAATTTTTTAGTGTTTTTATTTAATGTTACATGTTTATTCAGCTCAAAAAATATAGTGTTTTATCCATATATTGGAAAATTTAAAATGGTGCCAAACTCTCTAATGAACACGGCAAGTTTGGGAAAATGAGTTAAAAATTTAAAAAAAACTATATAAAATACTGTTAAAACCCCACTGAATATATGTCAGCCTATGTCACGGTAACATATATTGAGCAAGTTTCTAACAGTATTTTATATATTTTTTTTATTTTTAACTCATTTTCCCAAACTTACTGTGTTCAGCAGAGAGTCTGTCACCATTTTAAATTTTCCAGTACATTAGTAAACACTGTATGTTTTTTGAGCTGAATAAACATGTTAGATTAAATAAAAACAAAACATTATCCAGTTAGGTAGAAAAGTAACTTATCTTGCCTTTGATAACATTCATTTGTTATATATTTGTTATTTGACAACGTTTTCGAATCTGTGTATCATAATACAAACCTGCTATAAATATATATTTTATACTGCTCTTTATGTTTATGTAATATTTCGAATCCACTACTCTTAATGTTATATACTGAATTACCTTAGTGTTATACGCTATTGATACGCTCACACAAGGAGTCGTAATTACAAGGGGAGATAAATTTTGCTTTATTTATTTATTTTCTTTGAAATAATTTAAAAAAAAAAAAAAAAAGATGAATTAAGATGATTGTGGTAGATAGCTTTTTAAAAAGTCCAAACATTAAAAATATTTCTTTGTCTTTAGATACTTAAAAACTATTACTATTTCTTGGAAGCTTTTTAACCTTTAAAATTATATAAAAAATCTTTTATGAAAATTTCATTTTTAATTCTTCATTGGAAAATTATTTTGTCAGTAGGTTATTTAATCTTCTGCAATCGCTGAACAAAACCTGCTTTCTCGAACTAACAATAATTCTACGTTTTCAGGGATCATCAGTTGTTTACCATGAAATACTGTCTCAATTGGTGATTTATATGAGTAAAATGATTATCTTATTTTCTAAAAAAAAAAATAAAAGAAAAAAATGTTTTGAGTAATTCATAGTTGACTAACTTAACGCACATATGAACACTTGCAATTGGAAACGTTTTTCATTGCAGAATTCTTGAGTGTCAATTTGCCAAAATAGCATCCGGTTGTGACACGTGAAGATGAAAATGTGTCCAACTTATATTTGCACTAATTTGAAAATGGCTGGCACAAAACAAAAGTCTAGAATCATAGAAATTTATCAACTGGAAGATTATAAACATTTTTATATATTAAGTAAAATAGTGTTGTTTAAAGCATTTATTATAAAAAATATTTTTTGCTATAATCCATATTTGGAATATTCAGATTACTGTTCTCATCTTGAGTGTTATTTTCACAAATAAAAATAACAATCAGGATGAGAACACTCATTCGAATAATACAAATTATCAATCCTCATCTAAAAATTCAAACATGTTTCTATAATATCCTTAAAATGTTAATAAATTTCAGTTCTGCAATTTTCCCATATGTTTCGATTTCTGAGACAGCCATATACATTGATACGTTAAACAAAAGTTTTTTGGCCATTGGGCTACACACTGGAAATACTGTATGCCCATCTCCTTCCTCCTCTACACACTTTTTTCACCATTATTGATGTTTCATTATTTGTTCTTAAGGTATATGAAATTTAAACTTTTCCAAAATGTCTCTTTCTCATGGAAGCTGAAAGTGCCTCCTCCTCCTCTTTGTGCATTATTGCCAGAAAAAGAAAAAAAAAAGAAATTTAAACATAATTTAAACAATAATCTCATAAAAAAAAGAATCATTAATGAAAAAAAAATGTGTTCATACAATCTGCGAATTTAAAAAGTGATGGACGAAGCTTCATATTGCAATGCTTGGACACATCTGATAATGCTATTTCCAAACTTAAATGTAACAGACTTCTTATTTTCATAAATGGTCCAAGATAATGACATTTGCATGTTTCATCATCATCTCCAAGTATCGTTTTATCATTTTTATTGGCATCAGAATTCAGATTATGATTGTTGATGTCATTGTTTAATTTTGTTAATTTCAGTTTAGCGTTTGTATAATTATAAACGACTGTGTTTACCTGCCCTCTTTTTTTTAAATGTTTGTCTGCCTGCTCACTGCAAGTAAATTATGAAAATATAAATAGCAATTAGGATACGCAGAAAATTCTGTATCTTTATTGCTATTTATATTTCATAATTTACTACCTAGCTCTACTTATGTATTACTTATGTATTGAGCACTGTTAAAGTAAAACTGAAAATCAATGCATAAAATATTATATCCCCTTATATATATATATATATATATATATATATATATATATATATATATATAATTAAAATATAAATATTGGTATTAATATTTATAGTTTAATCCTATCCTGAAAAAAATGTTCAATATTCAAGAAAGAGCATCAATACATGGGAGGAATTAAGTTATGCAAATTAACATTTGCAAAATTTCTTGTTTAAAAACAAGGAATACAAGATAGAATGAGGTATTTTCTTATTCTATGGAATTTAAAAAGCCAAATTTTTTAAACTCCATGAAATAAGGAAATAATTAATTTTATCTTTTATTCCTTGTTTATGAACAATGAATACTATAAATTTTAATTTGCATAACAATTCCTGTCATATATATATATATATATATATATATGCATGACTTTCATTGTATTGCAACTATTCAGTGTGGTTAGACAGGCAAGTCTTTCAAACTGCATCACTCATACTGTTTTTCATTCTTGAGACAGCATAATCTGCTTATTTTCCTTTCTTTTATTATCTTTGACCTAAATAAATATATAAAAAAAAAATTTATAGAATTTACAAGAAAAAACAAACAAATAAAAAATGTAGAAAGTTTAGGTCATTTCTTGACGTGACCAATTATAATTAACTTTTTTAATTTTTTATTTTTAATATTTTATTTTTAAATCGAATTATGATGATTTTTTTTCTTATTTATTTTATTTTTCCTTCTATTAAAAAAAAAAAAAAAAAAAAAAAAAGAACAAACTGAACTCTATTGTTGTTACCTATTTTTCTAACTTTGTCAATAAAGCTCAGGATTCGTTTTTGAAAATTGACCATTTTATATATTATTTCTGCAACATTCTGGGGAGATTCAACATGTCTTCCTCAGAGTTACACATGATAAAGACTGATAATCTTTATATAATTCTGTTATTTTAAAGGTAGAGCACACTAATCAAGATTCTCAACATAAAGTTGGCAAGACAATAGTGGAGTACAATTCTGTTATGTGCTCCCCAGAATTATATGGTACTAAAAGTGTCACTTAAAAAAAAAAAAGTCAGAAAATGGGATCAAAGTTTTTCAACTTTGTAACGTATATATCTCTGGTACTAATAGAGATATTTGTTTTAAAATGAAGTGTAACACTTAATCTATGACATCATGTCATGTTCGTTTCAACATTGATGATATAAATAATGATTGTGAAAACAGTAACAATGAAATGTGTTATTATAACCTGTTAAAGATAGATAGTAAAGTTAAAGAACCAAGTTTTACTGCGTTGCTTCTTAGTTATTCTGCGCTGATGTTGGTGTCAACATAATCTATGAATGTGTTGCGATCATCAGATTCTTCACTGACAGCTGTAGTTGCCTGTAAGGTTGGATTTTCTTCCATGTGACAAAGTGCTTTTTGTTCATCTAGAACACCAGAGGTAAGAGGCAGGGGATACAAAGTATTCTTCATATTGTCTTTAGCATCTCAAGGATTCTCCGTGTTGAATTTACTTTAATTCTATCCAATAATTTTGGAGCCCATAAGTGTTTAGGTATTTGGTTACATTAGTAATCTTTTAAACCAAGTGAAAATATTATTACATACTTGTGTGTCATGGTGAAATTAGTATAAATTCCAAAAATTATGTAGAATGATTCAGAAGAAAGTCAAAATAGAATTTATCAAATTATCGAGTTTTATTGTATGTCCTAATGTGAAAGAGTTGTGCGGCCAGTTCTGTATAATAAACAACGGAGATGACCACTGACTTAAATTGACGAATTAAGGATTTGACATTTTTAAAGCAACGCATTTTAGAACGGAATTGTGGACGAATTTTTGTTAAAAATGTATCTAATGGATCATTTTTTGTAATTTTGGAAATTTATACTAATTTCACCATGACAAGTACGTACGTAATGCTTTCAGTTGAAATGCGTTATTTTAAAAGATCACTGATGTAAACAAGCACCCATGTTTATTATAATAATTATTATTACCATGAATAGAGTATTTAAATTTTGACTTGTGAACTAAGACGCTCCCACAATGTTATTACAAAGCAAAATAATACCATGATTTGATTCCTTATCAATTTTACTGAGAAAAGTTGTTTGATCTTAGTATAGGGCTTTGTTTTTAATTACATCCTCCAACTCAAGCACCCCAAATGTTATGACATAAGAAAACAAAAAACGATTGTGGATTATTCAATGCAACAATTTCAACTCCTTTGTTCTCATTTTTCAGAATTTAAATGGTCAAGATTCCCAGAATGCTGTGCTCCTCCTCCCCCACTTCTTGGTAACATTGACTAATTTTCACTTGTGATAATTTCACTTATATCATCCCTCCAACCCCCATACGTTTGAGAGTAGAAAATTTGGTCATCTTAAAAATTTTCTTCTCTCTCCTTTTACTGATTCAAAATTCAACATAAAACCTTGTCTTCAGGAGCAATTAATGTAATCTACATGCCACTTTTCCTTCCGCCTGTCCTTTTACTATGTTTTTTTTTTTTTTTTTTTTTTTTTTAAATTTTTGAAAAATTTTCATCTTTGATAATTCAATTGGTTCATCATTTTTAATTTATGAATTTGCAAACACAAAAATTGTTGAAAATCATTTTCTGGTCTTGACCCACCATTTGCTCATTTCCTCAGTTTTTATCAATTTTTTCGTCTTACAAAATCTTTCGTATCATTCTAAAAACATTTTTAAATTCCAACTTTTTTTGACACACGTGGTGCGTCTATAAAATAACCAGGTTTAATGCGGGGAGATAAGCTAACATTGTTTTTTTTTTTTTTTAATTATTTAATTTTGTGTTCAATTTTTCTATTAATGCTTAACTGATACCATAAAGTGGAATAAATGTTTGAAATATTTCAATTTTTTTATATGAACATTCAAATGTGAAGGGGGAAAAAAAAACAACAAAAATCTTAAATGGTCAGCATTTTAACAAACATTTATAAAAATGGAAAATTTTCATTTTTATAATTAAGATTGATTATATAGTTTTATTTTTAAATAAGAAAACCAAAGTTTATGAGTATTCAAGAAGGGGCTATCTTGCCCATCATTTGGAAAATTTTCTAAAAACGAGAGATAACGCAAAAATAATTTGCACTTGATTTATTTTGTAATGCCAACAAATTCTCATTAATCGCTTAAAAATGATTTTATTTAAAAATAGAACTACTTGATCAATTTGTGATATTTGGAATATGACATTTTCGTTTTGTTACAAATTTTTCTTCATATTTGTTTTTTTAATATAGAGTGAATACTGGAGAACCTCAAACTACTATTCTAATCTTCGATGTTATTCTCAACATTTCAGCCGATGTAATCTCCAACTTTCAGATGCATCTTATCAGACTCGGTAATCTTTGTTAATCTCTGGAATCTGTATGCAATTTTGAAATGATCCCTTTATTTTATTAATGGAGATAAATTGTTCTTGGTTTATCAACCATAACTGAATAAAATTAGATTATGTAAAAAGGTTATGTTGAAAATTCCATACAGATCCACAAGTTTGACGTAAAGATTCTTGAGTTCAACAAGACACACCTGCAGAAAAAAGTTTGTCAGATTAGCCGAAATGTTTGCAAATAACATCCAAAAAAGAACACGAGTCTGAAGAAATTATTAATCTTAGTCTCAAAAATTGCTAAACAAAATCCTTGTGTAGGATTGAAACCGCCTCCTCTTCACAGTTGTTGTTTCACCATGTTTTGGCCAACTTATCCTTTGGCTTTCTTCAGGTGATTAACCGCGACAGGATATGCTGAATCTTGTGAGTTCACAAAAGAATGAATACACAAAATTCTTCTATTTATAATTTCTTTTACCAACATTTAAGAGGGTGGAGGCAAAAATTGTTGAGTTTATAGGTTGAGAAGTGTTCTCACACACACATTCTCACTTTTATAGATATATAGATTTCTTTTACCAGCATTTAAGAGGGGGGGGCGGCATTAAATGGATCATTATTGTTTACCCCAATGTTCCACACGACGATATCAGTTAAACATTAAATATCTTTAAATGTTTTTCTTCATTAAATGGTCTGACCAATGCGACTTACTAACATCCACTTAATCTATTTAGAAAATAGTCGATGCTAGTAAGACTGCAGTGTATTTATGAAAATATCAATTGAATCTTAAAATGTATTTTTAAATGTTTTTTTTTTTTTTTTTTTTTTTGTCAAAAGGTTTTGAAGTGAGTGCCTACTTTACATGATCAATCATTTTGCATTTTTTGTCATTTTTTCAAAATAAACTTTATAAAACCAGCCTCAGAAAAATATTGCATTTTTAATTGATTTCTCAAGAATTGTCAGGTTTTCATCCATAATTTCATGAACAAACTATTGTGGGTCAATGCAATACATATGTCTACCCCAGAATCATATGGTACTAAGCGCCACCTTTAAAACTGGTTTAAAGTTTTACAGCTTTTTAACCCATGAATCTCAGGAACTAATAAAGATTTTCATTTTGGGTTTGTTTTAAAATGAAGTGTAACACTTAAGCTATTACATCATGTCATGTTCATTTCAGCAATGATGATGGTTATTGTGATGATGGTTATTGTGAGAACAGTGACAATGAATTACGAGGGGCGTGCAATAAGTAATGTCCCTGACCCACTTCTAGTTGTCTGATCTAGCTGAAATTTTGCACGTGCAATGATTTATATCTCTATGGGTTATGTGGCAAATTACAGCTCTGAACTAATTGTGGTTTCTGTTTTACAGGTGTTTGAACTGAGTCAGGTGTGAAATGGAGCCTGTTGAATGTCGAGCAGTGATCCAGTTTTTGTATTTGAAAGGACACACACCACAGGAGACTTTTGATGAAATGAAAGAAACTTATGGTGATAATACCCCATCATATAACCTTGTAAAACGCTGGCATCGTGAATTCAAACATGGCCGGAAGTCTGTGGAAACAGTTCCTAGACCTGGTCCCCCTCCCCCTTCTTCCATTGATGAGGCATCTGTCCGTCAAGTTGAGGCTGCCATTTTGGAAGATCGGCACATTACTATTCGGCAAATAGCCCAAGATGTCAAGATTAGTACAGGGTCTGTGGAAACTATCATTCATGATTATTTGCATATGCATACGGTGTCCGCCAGATGGATTCCCATGTTGCTGACACCATTCCAGAAGCGAGAACGCGTCGAGTGCTCGAGGATGAATTTGGAGATGTGCCAAGAAGATGAGTCAGTTTTTCAAAAGACCGATTACACAGGATGAAACCTGGGTCCATCACTAGGATCCAGAGACCAAAGCCCAGTTAATGTAGTGAATGCACTTGGACTCACCACCTCCAAAGAAGGCAAGGGTGCAACCCTCCGCTGGCAAGGTCATGCTCAGTCTTCTGGGACTAGGACGGAGTAATGATGACAGATTTCCTGGCAAAGGATACCACAATTACAGGAGCCTATTATGCTTCACTTTTGAGCTGCATCAAACGATGGGAGAAATGCATAACTTTGGGTGGTTCCTAATGACTCAAGTTTCGTTGCTCTACTGCTATGAGAAGTGGGTTAGGGGCATTACTTATTGCACACCCCTCGTATATTATTATTGCTTGTAAACAAAAAGTTTAATAAAGTTAAAGAAATAAGACAAAGTTTAACTGGATTGCATTGCTTCTTAGTCATTCTGTACTGATGTTATTGTCAACATAAACCATGAATGTGTTGCAATCATCTGGATCATCAGCGTCATCAGATTCTTCACTGACAGCCGCAGTTGTTTGTGAGGTCGAGTTTTCTTCCATTTTGACAAAGAGCTTTTTGTTCATCTAGAATACCAGAGAAGAGGCATTTGCAGAAGTACAAAGGTTAGCAGAGCCTCACCATAATCTAGTTGTTTTTTTTTTTTGTTTTTTTTTTTAGCAAAGCTAGTGACGAAAGTCATCTTCATAAACATTGAATTTTGACAGTGTTGTCAGATACATTCTGTATCTCTAACCAGCGCTCCATGCAGAAGAGAATTTTTTTTGTGTGTGTGTGTGTGTTGATATTCATATTAAAAACCTTTTTTTCTATTTGTTTAAAAAGAAAATACAACTGTTATATATGGGCCATAGAATTGTATTCATCTGCAAAAGATCTAGCTAATTTGCATATTTTTTAAACATTTATTTTAATTCCTTATTAGTTTTTTTTTTCTTATGGAATGGTCATCTTTAGTTATCTATTACGTGTAATTATATTCATGCAGATATTCTACATGATTTATACTTGCATAATATTTGCGTAAAAAGCTTATAGTAAACACAAACCTTTTTCTATATAATTACTTCATTTAATCACATAAATTAATATATGAAAGTATAAATTTATGCGTAAACTTTAAGTATTTACTTCAACAGTGCTCCATACGTAGGTAGAGCTAGGTAGTAATATATATCTATATCTAATATATATCTATTTTTTATTTATTTATTTTTTTATTACATTTTCACCCCAAACAAGGCACATTGCCACTTTGATGTAGGGGGCTACTATCAGGAGCATAATGTACAGGGGTACTTTGTGGGAAGTTGGGCAGCACGATGTCGGTTCACGTTACAAAGCAAGCAGGAACCAGGAAGGGAATTCCAAAGTCTAGCGGTTCTGAGAAAGAAACTACTGGAGTAGAACGCTCTCTTACATCTAGGGATTTCTACTGTGAAGGGGTGTGATTTAGCTGCTTGTCGGGTATTTACGTCGGGGGGGGGTACGAGTGCTTGTAGTTCGTCGGAGCATTCACCGTTGTAGAACAGGCAGAGGAATGCTACATTTCGTCGATGGGACAGAGGCTGAAGCTTAGATAACAGTTCAGGACCTATCAGGTTGGTGACTCTCTTTTGAACCTTGTCTTGGAGCGAGAGACTAGTAGAAGATGCACCAGCCCAAATATGACAACAATGCTCCATACATGGGCGAATGGTGGCCTTGGAGAGGTACAGGATACTTTCAGGCATTAGTAGCTTTCTAGCACGGTAGAGAGAACCTATCTTCTTTGCAGCGGTCCTGACAATGCTCTCAATGTAATTGTTCCAACTCATGTTTCCTGTGAACGTTAGGCCAAGGAGTTTAAAAGATGTACTTTCAGATAGTCTTTGGCCATTGCTATTGGTGGTAGAGAAGGGTTTTTTTTTTGTAATTATTGAAGGAAACAGTCTTAGTCTTAGTTAGTCTTAGTCTGGACACTATCCTCAACTGTCCCAAACTCAAGACTGTCCATTGTCTGAAAACTCATTATCACTCCTAAAACTGTTCGTAAATTAAATAATAAAATTAATAAAGCGTTTTGGACAAGTTCTTGCGGAATGTCAATTCTTATGAGATCTCATTTCACAGAGGAATTCTCTCTCCCCTAACAAAAAAAATAAAAATATGTCTATACCTGGCTTATCCACCAAGTTTGTCATGAATGTACAACAGTTTTTGTTCTATTGTTGCTCAATGATGAACAGGGACACTTTGGTGATCGTCTCATCAGTACAAGGTGGGATATTAAATGATCTTCACACTCACTGGATTTTTTATCACTTCACATTCCTAGATTTTTATCTGTGGGATTATTTAAAACATAATGTCTATCAAAAAATCCTCAGGTTATTCCTGAACTGAAGAAGGTCCTCATAACTCAGATCAGAACATCAGTTATTGACAATCTTGCGTCTTGCATCTAGCTGTGTTATTATTGTTGAACAACGATTAATGGATATTAGTGGACAAGTCGGACATAGATTAAAGTTTAGTTTTGTTTTTTTTAAATAGCTTATATAGTTTTTATAGCTTTTTTATATTATTGATATTGTGAAGTTTATTAATGATTCAATGGATTGTGTTTAGGGATGGAGATCATTCAACACATTACACTTATAAAACAAACTAAACCTCACCTCTAAAATTAAAATAGTCATTTTAAAAAATGGAATCGGTTTTTACCTATATTACTCTAGTTTTTTCCAATAATAACATTTTTAGAGAGGAGCTTTGGCCGATTATTGTTTAATTCTGCCAAACATTTTACAGCTTTCTTTCCTTCCATGAAACAGAAATAAAACAAAACATTATAGATCCAGAGCATTGTAGAGTCATTAATTCTTCCACATTGTGTCAATTTTATATTTTTGTTAATAAATCAAATGGATTAGTGTACAAACGCTTGCAACAGCGTCAGTTGTCAACATTTTCAAGAAAAACAACTGCAAAATGAAGACTTGGTGAATATTCAGGTGAAATTGATGTCTTGCTTAACTGGCTTGCTGGAGGAAAAGTTTTTAAGTTTTTTGGGCCAAAAATTTACACAAATTCCAGAAAATACAAGGAGATTCATCATCATCATCAACTAGTTCATTTTTATCATTTCCTTCTGTGTTTTCCTAGGTTTCCCCTATGAACTGAACCTGCTACCTCAATCTTTCTACATTTATTAAACCAAGCTTTCAACATCATCATCATACCATTGAAGTCTCATGTTCTGCACACATCTTCCTATACTGTCCAAAGACGGCTCAATTGTTACTTATTCGTATTATACTTGAAAAAAAAACAAAAACAAACTGTTATAGTCATCTTGAAAGTAGCCCCGCGGTATTGTGTCCCACAGACAAGTAGTTCTAGGAAGGAAACTTTGCTCATGGAATACCGTAATAGAAGTCTCTATTGGGTAGCAACGACTGGTCAGTGAGTTGATAAATAATTCGCTAAGTGTTCGCATTTCAACTTGCAGTTTAAACTTACACCAACTAATTGTATCGCTGCGTGAAGACAATACATAGTTATAAAATACAGAATAGGTTTATTCCGTTAAGGTACAATATTAGAAGTCCGTGTCGAGTGACAACAACTGGTGAGTTGATAAATAATTCACTAAGTGTTCGCATTTCAACTTACAGCTTCAACTTCACTCCAACCAGTTTTGCACTCCTTAAATGTATGAGAACCGTAGTCATGTGCTCGAACCACGTCACAACAGAATGAATGACTCAATAATTCATCTGTGATTAAATTACAAATAAACCTTTGCGTTTGTTTATTAAAAAAATAGCAAGAACTGACTCCAATCAGTTTTGCTTTCCTGAAATATATGTGAACACGTAGTCATGTGTTCGAGTCATGTCACAACAATAATCTAATATATAAACGGCTATATGTCTGTCTCCATATTTTCAAACTCTATGTCCTCCGAAATTAAAAGTCGCAGAACGGTGCTTAGGGGCCTCAAATGATTGGATTTTTTACGGACTGTTCTTTTATGGGTTTTTAGCCGGTTAAAATAGTTTTTAAGGGGTCAAAATTGAAAAAAAATCGTTACACATTTTGTATATTCATCTTAGTTTATTTTTAATCATTTTATATGCGTGTCACGTTGGTACAGTAGTAACGTCTCCAGCTTTGAATGCTACATTTTCGGTTTCGATTCTAGCTGATGCCATCCAAATACTTTTTTTTTTAACTTTTGAAATAACGACTTTATAATAATATATACGAAATATGGACAAATTAAAATATCATATTTAAGCGTATTTTACGCTTTAAGCGTATTTTACCTCCCTACTGCTAGTAAAATATAAAATGTATTTTTACACACTTTTAAAGGTTTGTGTTAATTGTAGCTTTGATGGTTTTGCCTGTATTTTGCGTTGTAAAGGAAAAGAAGGAATATACATCATTTCGACATGACGTATTCCTTTTTTTTCTTTCTTTCTTTTTTTTTTTTTTTTTTTTTTTTTTTACACATTCTCCCATTTACCATATCAGTCTTTGTCCCCTACCCCTCTCGTGAAGGTCTCGAGTAACTTTCACTTAACGTCAATGTTTGTTGTGCAACATAATCTCAACAAACATTTTTCTTTTGTAAATTTTTTCCATGGTTGATTCGACAATTTATATCTCCTCCACACGATTTACTTACCTGATCGCCCTTTCGCATTGTATGACAAAATCTCACTGAGCATGACGCAAGCCGTTAAAATCAACACCAATACAATTTTCTGTTTGAATACCTACATTGCTGAAGTAGTTACCGGCCCTTGGTTGAACGTTACAAAGTGAGATTTATTTATTACTAGCGGGGTACCCGGCGTTGCCCGGGTGTGGAGAGATGAAGGGGGGCTTAAAATAAGTCCGGATGGAGAGAGGTGTTGAAAAAAGTGGTAGTAGCAGGTGGGGGGAAATCAAAACAACAGCAGGCAGACCGGGTGGAGAGACGGCTAAAAAAATAATTGGTAGTAGCGTGGAGGGGGGGGTACCCGGTGTTGCCCGGGTGTGTGTAGGTGGTGTAGTAAGGAACCCCGGGTGGAGAAAGGTGTTAAAAAAAAAAGTAGTTGTAGCGAGGTGGGGGGAATCAGAACAACAGTTTGCAGCCCATGTGAAGGGAGGTGTTTAAAAAAAATGGTAGTAGCTGAAGGAGGGAATCAAAACCGTAGGCAGCCAGGTTGGAGAGAGATGTTAAAAAAAAGTGGTAGTAGACAGGAAGGCTCGAACCCTTGACGCAAAGGCCGAAAAGAAGGGGAAAGAAAATCTGACGTCTTACCGATGCTTCCTGACGCGACCGGAAGTCAAAAACAAGTCTATTCAACCAACACAATGACTTGCAAAAATGGCGACTCAAAAAACCGACCCCTCCTTGTAGAATTTTGCCCAGTTTAGAGTGAAGGAGTTAATGTTTTTGGCTAATTTTTCGATGTTTGTCGTCCAAAGGGTAGAGTTTTAAAACGATACTGATCTTGTGAAGATCCGTCGCCTCTGTGGAAAGATTTGCCTCCCCCCCCACATACACACACATTTTTCCCTTTATATATATACTAGCGGGGGTACCCGGCGTTGCTCGGGTGTTTGGAGGTATGTGTGGGGGGGGAGGGGATAAATCAAAACAATATGGAAAATAAAGAAAAAGCGAAAAATAAAAAAACGGAAAAACAAAAACAAAAAAAAAGAACGAAAAATAACCTTTTTAAAAAATCTGAAAAACAAACAAAAACAAAAAGAACGAAAAGAAACTCTGTTTCAATATTAAAACCATAAAAATCGAGGAAAAAAAAGAAAGAAAAGATTTAACATCGTTCATTTCGCTCGTTTTTTTTTTCCCATCAAGTTCACTGTTTTTTGTTTTGTTTTCCGATATTTTTAAGAATTTTTAACGTCGTTTTTTTAATATATGTAATATTTAAACAGGGTTATTACGTTCGATTCTTTATTTTCCAGTTTGTTTTGATTTGCCCCACCACACACACACACACACACACACACACACACACACACACACACACACATACATCCAAACACCCGGGCAACACCGGGTATTCCCGCTAGCATGGGTGCCCGGCGTTGCCCGGCGTTGCCCGGGTGTTTGGAGGTGTGTGGAAAAAAAAAAAAAAAAAGGCGGAGATGTTAAAAAAAAATCGTAGTAGCAGGGGCGGGGAGGGCCAAGTTGGAGAGAGGTGTTAAAAAAAAGTGGTAGTAAGCAGACAGGCTCGAACCCGTGACGCGAAAGCGGAAAAGAAAGTGTAAAAAAATCGGACGCGTTACCGATGCTCCACCGTCCGACCGGAAGCTCGCGCCGTTGAAATAAAGGAAAGCCAATCAAATAGATACGACGATACGATGACTTCCTTTCTTTTTTCTTTTTTACAAAGGCATCACCACTTAGCAAGGCCAAGAGGCCACTCGAGGATAAGGGTTAAGAGTGTACAGTAGACAATTGGACAATAAAGTAATGATTAGTAATGGTAATTCAGTAAATTAAACTTATATGGAACGGCTCATCAAAAACTTGTTTACGTTAGGCTTGGAGACAACCATATTGTAGTCGGCTGGAAAGCAGGAAAACGGAAGACAATTCTATAGGCGTGCAGTTCTAAGAAAGAAGCTTTGTTCATGGAATCTACATTTAGGTTTAGGCACAGATAAAGAGTGAGGAAATTATTGATAGTGTTTTCTGCTAGACGGGTGTTTCTTGTGAAAGTTTAGCGAGGGGGGCATTGATTGGAGCTTAGTCGAGCATCTGCCATGAAAATAATGATAAAGCAGAGACAAACTCGCAACATCTCTTCTATGAGAAAGAGGTTGCAGGGAAGAGAAAAGGGCATCCTCTACGAGGCTATGGAGTCTATTTTGAATTCTATCAAGGCAGGACAAGTCTTTTCTAGTAGCTCCTGCCCAGATGTGGCAACAGTACTCCATCCTTGGACGTACCTGGCTCTTACATAGATAGAGAATCGCATCAGCAGTGAGATATCTACTGGAGCGGTAGAAAGATCCCACCATTTCTCCGGCGGCTTTGGCAATAGATTTAATGTATGTGTTCCATTTCAGATCAGGAGTAAAGGTCAAGCCTAGAAGCTTGTCAAAACATGAGGCCTCCCAAGACGAGAGCCATTCATTTCAATTGATGCCAGATAGGGATCAGAACGTTGATGATGTAAAGATAAAAGCTTGGTTTTAGATGCATTAAAAGTAACCAGCCACCTCTTTCTCCAGTGTACCACTTGCTCAAGATCAGAGGAGAGAGAATCGGAGAGAACTTGGTCGTTTACTGACTTAGATGTGCTACCATAGATAGTAGTGTCATCAGCATAAATGCCTATGAATGATGTAAGGATGTGATTTGGAAGATCATTAATGTAAATCAGGAAGAGAGTTGGGCCCAGGATGGAACCCTGAGGGACTCCAGCATTAATACTGTGAGCTTCTAATTTCTGCCCATCAACCACTACTCTTATGAACCTATCAGAGAAATGATTTAATAATTGAGAAGACATTTCCAGCTATACTGTAGCTGAAGATCTTGTGAAGTAAACCTTTATGCCATACTCTATCAAAGGCCTTTGATATGTCAAGAGCAATTGCCCTAGAAAGGTAGGCTTCATTGAGAGATTCGCTAATCCTATGAGATATAACTGTAAGCACATCTGTTGTAGATCTAGCAGAACGAAAACCATATTGCGTGTCACTAAGAAGGTTATTTTTGCTGAGATGGTTGGTTACTTCTCTATTTAACACAGATTCCAACAACTTACTCATGATGCACAGGAGACTTATTGGCCTGCACTGAGAGGGAGATGAGCGATCACCTGAATTCTTAAATAAAGGGCATACTGATGAGGTTTTCCAGGGTGATGGAAAGCAATTCTCCTTAAGACAACGCTTAAACAGTTTTTGTAAGTATGGGTGCTAGTTCTGGTTGAAGTTTTTTGAGTACTATAATTGGAATACCGTTAGGGCAGGTTGCTTTACTAGAATCAAGGTTTTTGATTAGCTTGGCAACGTCACATACAGATATTTGTATATCACATAGCGTGTTTTCTGATACAGGAGGAAATATTTGGGGTTGACGGCCTTGGTCGCAAGAGTAGAATTAGCTGCAAAGTTCTTGGCAAAGAGTTTGACTTTGTCTGATGCTGACGAGATTACCTCAAGTCCATTGTTGGGATAGAGCACACGCTTCTGTTCAGGATTCTGTTTGCTATTTGCCAAAATTGGTGGGAACCAAGCTGCTGCTCAGCTACTTTATACCTGACAGACTGAGCATACGTCTCTCTTGCGTTAGATCGAATTATATATTTTTATTCTTCTTAACAACATGTTGCAACGATTCATAAGAAAAATTGATCAGATATTGATTTTGTACAAAGAAAGCTATCAATGGCAAAGAGACTGACTTTATTTTATATATTAGATAAAAAAAAGTAGATCATTACATATTTTACACATTTTAATGATAATAACCAATCATAACCAATTTTGCTGCATCACCACATCTATGATATTTCGCCTAGTCTGTTGATCTATTACGCTTTTTCTCAGAAACTACTGAGCAGATCTAACTGATGTTTTGTATGGATCTTTGTTATAATAAAATACATCAAACTAAGTATTATGGCATCCACTCGATGCATAGTTAGGGATTAATAAGGAACAATTACGAATTATCAATCCTCATCTAACAAAATTCAGAAATCTTTTATATTTATATTGTGAACTGATTTGACCTGATGCAAACAAGGATTTTTTTTTACAAGAGAGTCACCACTTATCAAGGCCCAAAGGTCACTCGAGGATAAAGGTTAATGAGTTTTAAGTGATCACTAAGATAATAGTGTATTAATAGTTAGTTGTGGAAATAGGGTAGAAATGGATTATTTAGGAGGATGGCTAGGGGAAGAACTTGTTGATATTGGACTTGAAGACACTCATATTCTAGTCAGCTGGAAAGCAGACCAGCGGAACAGCTTTCCACAGGTTGACAGTTCGAGGAAAGAATCCTTGTTCACGGAATTTGCGTTTAGATGCATTGTGGATGTGTTAAAATTAGCCAGTTACTTTTTTCCCCATTGCACCACATGTAGTGAGATCTTTGTTGTTGTTGGTCTTTGATGTGTTGCCATAGATCAATCCAAATCACAAATTTCAGAACCGTGTGTCGACTCGATAGCCCATGTCTATAATAATTTACATGATTATGCTTCTGAATTTATGAGATGAGAATTGATTATTCGAACTATTTGAATTCTCTGGACTACTATTTTCATCTTGAGTGTTATTTTCACAATGTTTTCGTCAGTGTAACATCTGATGTTCTTCAGATGTAGTTTGTCGAACTCCGGAATCTTTCCACAAGGACCCGTAGTGCACTGGATAGAGTACTTGGTAAAATTCAGTTGTAAAAGTTACACACTTTAGAGGTTAATGGTTCAATCCTCCGTGCAAGGTCAGATCCAAAATACAACTGCGAATTACTTAGGATTTCTACTTAGTCATGGCTGACGGAACTAGAGCATCCTAGTGGATTAAATAAAGGGTTTTGTTCGAAATTCCACGTGTAACGTTTCAGCTACAAACAAACAAAGGAAAGAAATAAATAAAAATCCGGGTCGGAATTTTTCTCTCTTTTTTAACAAAACCATTTATGATACGTTACTCTCCCATATCGAAACCACCTTAAAAGACTCTCGCTTCTGCTCCACTACACGCCGGCCATAGACAGCAATTTCTTATACGTCTATCTTTTCGACCACACTTTTTTCTCACTGCACGCTAGCCATAGCCAGCCCATTCTCACCTTCACTTTACACATTCATCTCCTTCGGGCGCCACTTTGTTTCTCCCTCGACCACGTGGTGTCCTTTTTTCTTTTTCTTCAGACACAAGCCGGAGCACACTTGCCAATTTGCATATGCGCTCAGACGCTGCTCCTGCTGCTAATACAATTGCTTGTCATCCGTCTTACAGCTCCCGCTGTTATTTTACCACGTGCACATATGCACCCGGTTACACATGTAGATTCTTGAGTTCGACAGAAAGATTCCTGAATTTGACCGAAAGATACCCCAGAAGAAGATCGAAGATTACAGCGACCGAAACGTTGTGAAAATGACACTCGAGATGAGAACAGTAGTCTGAAGAATGCAAATAACACAGATGTTCATAGTTCATAAAATATTTATGCTATTCGTATTCCCTTTTCTTCTGTGGGAGTTTGTTGTAGTTGAATAGAAAAAATTGTAGTTCGAGCTGCGTTAAGCATTTAAAAGTTGTTGCTCATTTTGTTCGCACATTTGAAAGCAATCGAGATGTAAATAATGAAAAAGGAGGCGAAAATGGTCGCCTGCTTTCATGTCTGCGATGCCGGCAAAAAGGCTCCTTCCTTTTGCAATGGCCGTTCGTTAAATGCCATTGATCTTTGACAATCATTTTTAACCATAATCAATTGTGAATCTTCGTCAGCGACGCTTTTGTGCTGGGGAGATTTCTAAAAGCAGACCTATTGCTGGAATTAGCATCGTTGCGATATCAGATCGTTTTGTCTGTACAAAAGATGGCGTCTCTTTGATGCACGGACTGATAACAGTGAAAAAGAACAGAGTTAGAGAGAGGAGGATAGAAAGGAAGAAAGAAAGGGATTGAGATATAAAAGAAGGTAGAAAAAGGAAGATAGAAAGAAAGCGAGAAAGAGAGGGGGACAGAAAGGAACAGAGAGAGAGAGAGAGAGAGAGAGAGGGGGGAGGAAGGGAGGGAATGATAGAAAGGGATAGAGAGAGAGAGAGAGAGTAAAAAAGCAAAAGAGAGAGAGACAGACAGAAAGGAACAGAGAGAAGGAGATATAGAAAAGAAGAAAAAAGAGAGAAGGAAATAGAAAGGAAGAAAGAAAAAGAGTGAAATATAAAGGAAGCGAGAGAGGAGGAAGATATAAAGGAAGTGAGAAAGAAAGAGGGGTGGAAAGGAAGGGAGATAGAAAGAGAGAGAGTAAGAGAGAGAGAGGGAGAGAGAGAGAGAGAGAGAGAGAGAGAGAAAAGAAGAGAGAAACAGAGGCGACGAGAAAGAGACTTTCCCACTTTCTTTTTTTTTTTTTTTCTTTTTCACCGGATCTCATCGTTGGCTGTCATCTTGCCGTTATTTTCATTGTTGCCATTGTCAGTTTTCGGCCCGCAGCTGCTTCATGGCTTTCTCGCCACGCAAACCATAATTCATAATCGACGCTGGTCAAATGTTTTTCTTTTCACAACATTCCCGAATTGGTTTCATTGAATGGTCGCCAATTCTTCAGCCGACAACGAACCGTATTCTTGCTCATTTTACTGTAAGCAACAGCCACACCGTTCAGTTCGGGAATTTATCCTATTGTGATCGTGTGCGACAGTTTCTGGAACGATTATTCGAGTAACGCTATTTGTTCGAGGTTATAAGTTTGTCCAAATTCTATTCAGTTTTTTTTTCTCCAATCCCGTTTCGCGATAACAATTTTTACGATCCATATAAACATCGTGCGGAATTTCAACTACGTCTGTATGAAGAAATCACGAGGTATAATTTCTCAACAAATGCAAAAGGATGAACGAATTACAAAGTTATATTTTTGGCACATCTGCATTACACGGGCAGCGCCATTGTTGGGGGGGGGGTGCGGCGCCATTGTTAGGCTAGATAACTCCAATTTCTTCTTGTTCAAATAACACGACAAATAAATAACAAACAAGATTTGTTGTCGGAAATATTCTAATTTGCATAAGTGAGTACGTTTTTTTTTTTATAATTTCTGTTGCTTTTTTGTTTTTGTACACTTAAGCACGATCGAAAAAAGTCGGCGTCAGTCTTTACAAAAAGAACTTCAATGAAGGAACTTTAAAAAAAATGTTCGACGGCGTTAATTGCTTAAACAAAAAACGAGGATGTTAACTGACTTTCTGAAAAAAAGAAAACCCCTTCCAAAACAACTGTGTAGAGTTGAATGTAAGCAAGCGCCCATGTGTGTGTGCCTTGTGTGGCTATACGCCTTACCTTCAGGTGGGATCTGAGAGAGAGATTAAAGATGGCAGTCGTGGCTTTATAAGGTAGGGTCTCCAGGAATCGCATGAGATCACACCGCCCACTGCACACATATGCAAATGAAATACAGTCAGATTTTTTTTTTTTTGTAATAAAACGCCTGTTAGCAGAGGTGAGGGGGACAGACGCGTGCTGGAAATTGAGAGAGAAAGTTGTGAGGGGGAAATACAGTGACAAATTCTATCCGTGAACTTTTGTGTTTATTTTTTCTTTTTTTTCTCTCCCAAAATACCAGTCCATTTAACTGCAAGCTATTTCGGCATAATGGGGGACAAGATTGAATTAATACCAGAATTCAATGGCTCAACTGGACTAGTTGGAGAAGGTAGAACTGCTTTGCCTGTTATCTAGCACGAAGAGCATTGAACACATGATTCCTCTACGTTTGTCCGGCTTTCGTGGTGTATCAACAGCTGAGGAAAAACAGGATTATGAAAGGATCAAGGCAGCACTATATAAGGCATTTGCTATCGACCCCGCCACTGCTTGGGAGCAATTTGAGGCAAGAACCTTACGTCCAGGCGAAACTGTCTACCTAGCCAAGTTGATGGAGTTGATGGTGTTGTTCGGTGGGCTGCCTGAGCGGGCCTT
Source organism: Euprymna scolopes (assembly GCF_053919585.1). Lineage (NCBI taxonomy): Eukaryota > Metazoa > Mollusca > Cephalopoda > Sepiida > Sepiolidae > Euprymna > Euprymna scolopes. Next base: position 105,346,013 of record NC_136509.1, on the reverse strand, counting down.
GGCAAGCAAATTTCTGGCAGGGCTCTCAACTGGAGCAAAGCAACTCCTGAGTACTGGCTCAAGCATAGCTTCATTGTTCCTTAATGACCTGGTAGACCGGACCAGGACCGTGATGAAGAATACCTATGAGATGAAAGAACCGGTAGTTGCTGCTGCACAGTCCACACCAAGTAATGATAGACTGTTTCAGAGGCCTTGCCTGCATGGTGTTATAAGTGCATAGCCAGGGCCATATTGCAAGGAATTGCTGGCAGCGACTGACAGCTGTTTACTGCTACCAGTGTAATGAAACTGGTCATATGGCCCGGGATTGTGCGGGAAATGGGGTCAGAGACAAGGTGCCAGCGTCAATCTCTTCCCCAAGCAGAAATTAGGCGAGGTGCTTCCAACCATTTAGATCTATATCAATGAGACATTGTGCTCAGCACTCCTCGATTCTGGGTGCTCTCACACTATAGTGTACGCGGGCCTCTGCCGCACTTGAAAGAAGAAGAATGACTATCATCAGTGGAGAGATGCGGGCATGTTGTGAGGTGGGCTCTGTGAACATTCACACAAGAACTGGAAATTTGGTTAACGTTGAGGTGCTGGTAGCACTCGAAAAAACGCTGAGCTTTGACCTGCTTCTAGGCTATGATGCCATCAGAGCCCTAGGTGGTGTTCACATAACGCAGACAGGGCCAGTACAGTTTTAGGAGTAGGCTCCAGCGTGCGCTGTGCTGAAGATTGACCAGCCAGACTTTATTGTTGAATTTAACCAGCAGCAGAAGGCTTGGACAGCCTCATAGAAGTGGTTAGAAAACTAGGAATCAGCTAAACTGTGGAATGAGGTAGCTAAGTACCATATGCCCGACCAAATGAGGCCTGCATACAAAGAGGAACTCTGCGAATGGATCAAGGATGGCTGGTTAATTCCCTACCTCTATGAGAAACTTGGACCTCTCAAAGATCTGATCCTGCGAATGGCGGTTGCTCAGCACAACAAAGCAAAGGTGAGCCCAGTGATGGACTTCCGCAAACTGAACATGCATGTTGATGCGTTCATTGGCAGATGCTGACGTTTGTGCCATCAAGCTATGAGAGTGGCGCCAGCAGGGTTCCAATGTGTCCCTGCTGAATCTAAGAAAAGCATACCTGCAGGTCTGGATCAGCAAGATGATGTGGCCATTTCAGATGGTAGTGTTTGCTAGCAGTAGGTACTGCCTTACCAAACTAGGCTTTCGGCGAAACATGGCACCCCAAACAATGAAGACCATCGTCAATACTGTGTTGTCACAGGAAGAAACAATAAAAGAGGAGGCATCGGCATATCTTGATGACATGATGTGAATGAAGACGTTGTGTCATCATTACGAGTAAGGTCCAAACTGGCCGAGTTTGGTTTGATTGGTTTGATTTGCAAAGGCCCAGAACATTTGGAGGATGGCGCCCATATCTTGGCCTGAACGTTCGACAGGAGCAAGGGGCCTTGAAGTGGGAGCGTGGAAGTACAGTTCCTGAAGTGCCCCATGTCTTCACGAGGTGAGCTATCTCCCTGTGTGGAAAACTTGTGGGACACCTACCATTGTGTGGATGGACTCGTGAGGTAACAGGCATCATAAAGAGGACGGCAAGCATAGTCACCAAAGGCTAAGATGATGAAACAGCAGACTATCTGTTGGTTCTCATGGTGAAGGAGACCATTGCAAGAGTAAAGCAGGATGACTGCCAAAGAGACTGGTGTGTGCAAGGAGGCAAACTGTACGTGTCAGTGTATGTGAGCTCTCTGGCTATTGGTGTGCTGTTGGAGAAGAATAGGGCTGTGATTGAGGATGTCTGGTGGTTGTGACCAGCAAATGACACTGCTCATATCAACCTGGCAGAGCTCGATGTGGTGATAAAAGGTATCAACCTGGCACTCCAGTGGAAAGTCAGGAAATTATGCATACACACTGATTTGCTATGCATGTACCACTCAATATCAGACACACTGACAGGCAAGACCAGGGTGCACACTAAGGCAGCCACTGGGATGCTGATCAGATGGAGGTTGGAGATCGTACAAAAGCTGGTAACAGAGTACAACCTGTCTGTGGATGCGGTACTGGTCACTTCAAATTGCAACCTTGCTGATAAGCTCACTTGGGTATCACAAAGATGGTATGACGCTATGAAGAAGAAAGCTAAGCCAGTACCATTACTATGTGATGCCTCTATTGAGGTAGCAGGCAAAATCAGGGAGATACACCACATCAGTGGGCACCCCGGAGTGAGACGGACATGTTATTTTGTGCAGTTGATCAATCCGTCGGTGCCCAAAAGTGCAGTGAAAGCGGTAGTCAAGGAATGCCAAACATGCCAGTCAATCAACCCTGCCCTGGCTAGATGGCGGAAAGTTCGGCTAGGAGAAGATATGACTTGGAGCTGACTGGGTATGGATATAACCCACTATGGCAGCCAGCACTTCCTCACCCTGATTTATTATGGACCAACAAGGTTTGCCATCTGGCCCTCATTAATAAGACAGGATTACTCCAGTGTCATCTGTTAATTGGAGTCCATATTTTAAGAAATGGGGCCGTCTGAAGAGATCCTCATGGACAACGACACAGCCTTCTGCAGTGGGGAGTTCAGGCATTTCGTAGACGAGTGGGGGATCCGGCTCAGACACCGATGTGTGTATGTGCTGAGTAGCAACAGCATAGAAGAGCGGTGCTACCAATGAAGAGGATCGCGGCAAGAAAACAATGCACGATCACAGAGGCGGTCTATAGATATAATGTAACACCAAAGGATGCTGTGACTGCTGCAATGCAATCCATTGCTATTGAGTGTGCATCAAGGACATTGATGCCCGTCTGCCTGATCAGCAGGGAACCTGAGGGTCGTATGAGTTAGGGGACACTATCTGGGTGAAGCCTCCCAATAACCGATGCACCACCAGCTTTCAAAGAGGACGAATCACTGGCATCATCAGTGAGCAGCCTGTGCTAGTTGATGGCACGTCACACCATGTGAGGGATGTCATGCCTGCCCTAAATACAAACCAGTTGGTGAGTAGCGGTAATGGTGAATCATCCGATGATGACCTGTGGATCCAACCTATTTCCTGTGATGGTACGACTGCGCTGATGCTGATAGTTCCAGCCTAACGCTGATGCTGATAGTTCCAGCACCCTTTTTGAGAGTTCTGATGAAGATGAAAAAGTCCAGCCTGATGGCATGACTGCAAACCCTAATGCTGATGCCGATAGTTCCAACGGCCCGTCTGAGAGCTCCACAATCCCCCTTCATAGGGGTGCCTGCAATAAATGATCATGTCCACTATGCAACATGCGTGATCTTGAGACCAGGGGGGGGAGTGTACAGTTGAATGTAATAATCAAAGAAGCAAACGCCCATGTGTGTGTGGCTTTTGTGACTATACGACTTCTCTTCAAGTGGGATCTGAGAGAGAGAGAGAGAGAGAGAGAGAGAGAGAGAGAGAGAGAGAGATTAAATATGGCGGCCGTGGCTTTATAAGATATGGTCTCAAGGAATAGCACGAGATCACACCGCCCACCGCACACATGCAAATGAAATGCAGTCAGATTTTTAATAAAACGCCTGTTAGCAGAGGTGAGGGGGACAGACGCGTGCTGGAAGTTGAGAGAGAAAGTTGTGAGGAGGAAATACAGTGACGAATTCTATCCGTGAACTTTTGTGTTTTTTTTTGTTTCTTTTTTTTGAATCCCCAAAAATACCAGCCCATTTAATTGCAAAAGTATCTCTTATTGCATCGTTTTTTTTAATATATATATATATATATATATATATATATATATATATATATATATATATATATATATATATATATATATATATATTTGAATGCAATAATAGATTTTATACGGTTTATTTACATTTCTCACCAAAAAAAATGATTGTTCTCAAGGAAAGACAAGAACTTTTGCCTGGCCCTCTTGCGGTTTAGAGAAACAAAAGTATGAAGGAAAAAATGAGTCGCGTTACACCGGTAGTAAGAATGCCATTTGATTGGATAGTGAAATTGACGTCATTACTATAAAATATTTATAGAATTAAAAATTTGAAATTATTGTAAAAGAACTTAATTACTATTAGTATTAGTATAAAAAAAAATTATTGTAAAATAACTTAATCACTATTAGTATTTGTATAAAAAAAATTATTGTAAAAGAATTTTTAAAAGTTAAAAAGTAATATTTAAGTAACACAATTCGATTGACTATTAAAAGTGAAATGTTTTATTTTAAAATTAAAAAAAATTAATTAGATCACCAAAAACTCGAAAATGCAAGGAAGTCGACAACAAATTGCTGGTCAGATATTAACGCCGCAGGCAATGCATGACGTAAAATGGAATTTGTTTACCGGTATGGAAAGATTATTAACAAATGAAGTCCATATGGCCTCATCAAACTCCAAAACATGTGAAGCTTGCCAAATATCCATGTGCTGCTACAAGAATTCGTCTAGGATAGACGGCTGCATGTGGAAATGCAAGGCATATAATCCACAGTATTCGGAATGGGTCGTTCCTATCAGGAAGCCATCTCAGCATTAAGCAAATCGTAATGCTCTTGTTCTACTGGAGCATTGAATTGAAGCAGGCTACAATACGAGAACAAGTTGAGGTTGCAGAACACACCATCGTAGACTGGATGCAGTTTATAAGAGATGCCTGCGAACAAGATTTGATTAAGCCTCCCATAATGTTAGGTGGGATCGATGATAACAATATGCCGAAAGAGGTAGAAATTGATTAATCATTTTTTTTTTCAAAGGAAATATAATAGAGGCCGAATAAGAAACGGTTTGTGGGCGTTTGGTGCTATAAAACGTGGGTCGAAGCAATGTAACCTGGCAGTGGTAGACTGTCGAAATCGGGAAATGTTGTTCCCAATAATTAGCGAGTGGATACTGCCGGGCGCAACATTAATGTCCGATGGCTGGGCTGCATACAAAGGTCTCGAACAATTTGATCATGGGGTTTACAAACATGATAAAGTTATTCACGAGGATAACTTCGTTGATCCTCATGATGAGAGTATCCACACGCAAACCATAGAAGGTTTGTGGTCGTACGGAAAAAGAAAAATGCGCAGCCTAATAGCAACTACAAAAGAAATGTTTAATTTACATTTGTTGGAATTTGTTTGGCGGAGAAGGAAATCAACTCAGATATTTCCGCGTATATTGTTATGTATCAGAGAACAATATCAGTTCTAATCATCTTTTTGTCAAAAAAAAAATCTATTTTCTAATATTGTCAATTTCAATATCGTTTCTTATCATTTCTAATTATCTTTTTGTTTTTAATTTTATTTATAAAATTTCGCGGGAGTGATTCAATAAAAAAAAAATCTAAACTGCTAAAAATATATATATATATTTTAATTCCTGTATTTAATAAAAGTCATTTGATAAAAAAATATTTTCTAATCTTGTCAATTTCAATATTTCATTTTATTTATAAAATGACGTCAATTTCACTATCCAACCAAGTGACATTCTTACTGCCAGTGTAACGCGACTTATGCCCCATTTTCGTTGTTTCTCTAAACTGCAAGAGGGCCTTTTGCCTTTACTATACAGGTAAAAATTAACCTTTCAAATAATTCCCAACAGAATTCCAAAAATGTTTTAAAAAATGCAAAATGCTTTGAAAACGATTACATTTTGTAACTTGCGCCAATTGTTAACTGGTGGGAGAAGACTAACCAAATCAAATTTTTACCATGCTCACCAAATTCACATTTATTTTCCATGTAAATGCTTCTTCGTTGACTGAAGGATTTCGGAAAAATATTGCGAAAAATATTGATGTATCGTGTTACTAACAAACACGTAATGGAAAAACGTTTTCAACGATATTAAGATTCATACCAGACGATATTAAAGAATTCATCTCTAGGATATTACAGAATTTAAGAAATGGCTGCTAAGGAAGATTATAACATGGAAGTAGTTCTTACATACCTTCTTGGAGAACAAGAGGCTGATGAAATGACTACTGGCCAGATTTGAGAGAAATTACTCTCTTTAAAGCGAAATAGTGTTACCCATAAACGGAAAATAACTATGTACCTTAATAGCCTAGAGGAAATGCATGATAAACAGACCCTTACAACTTCATTGTGAAAAACAAAACAGCCATAGCTAAGAACCATTGACTATGAACTATCCAAAGTTAATCATTGGAATGGAATCTTCCTAAACAAGTGCATATTCTTAAACTTGAAAACCTTTATATTGAATACTGTGAATTCTTGTGATAGCAATTTAAAATGGGTTCTAAACTTGAAGTTGTTAATAAAGTCGCCATGGACAAACCTGTCGCCCGCAGAAACCAAAGCTGTCACCAAATACGCCAGCACCTTCTAAACCGTTCATAAAATGAATTCATGACGACTTAAAAATTGATGCTTTTAAAGGCTATTCCAGTTTTTCAGTTTCACTATGAAATATTCGTTTCATGCGCACCGCTACTGCAACAGTTCTATTGTATTTTAACTCTTTTTGTAAGACAGTATAAAAGTATTTTAGAATGATCAGAACCTTACAAATAATTCTGTTTAAAATAAGGTTTGCCGCTACTAAGGGATTACTCTCTAAAACAATGTGCCAACTCAATTTTCTTTGTCTTTTCGTCGACATATTTTTTTAATCATGATCGAAGTTGCACTTGTATAAAAATAATGATTGCATTACATAGCTTTCTACACACCACCTGTGAGGTAATCCCCTATTGAGGAGCTTTAGAACTTTCGATATTCGCTTTCAGCATACCAGATTTCATGTAACAACCCCAGAGAAGACTAGACGACACGAGCCGAGAATTCAGATGAACAGAAGTCCTAACCACCTTCTCAAAGGAGGGGTTACAACCCACGAAATAGGGGTTAATTGCAAGACATTCCTGTTTTAAAAAAAAATACTACTCTGTCGGTTCTTAATGAAATCTCATTGATTAGCATATTTTTATCTCTACGAAACGATTCGCAATGTTTCTATCGAACACGTAAAAATAGTGTGGTTTCTTCCTAAAATAGAAAACGCTCTAATGCACCATATACATAGTCTACATTGAATCCGAAAACTCTGCTGGAATGCCGCTCGGATTTCGTTGTAATCTTACAAAAATGTGTACAATGAGGCGTTACAACAATATGAGCATTTGTTAGAGTTGCAAAGTATCACTTCTAAATTTAAGGCTTTAATTACTAACAAAATATTTTTACTTGTGAAAATCTTATTTGAAACTTACGTCACATGTCATAATGCAAATAAAACTGTAATTTGAAACTCACGAATGAAAATGTTATTTAAAATTTACGCATGGCAGACAAATGAAATGTAGGTATGTGCAAAATGAATGCCGATGCCTAAAATGTATCCTCCCATTTACTTAAAAATTCACCAAAAAATCAGGAAATTAACAAATTAATTAAGTTTTAAGTATTTATCAAATAATGATTACGGAATATAATGAACATATCATTTTTATTTAAATCTTAGTGAAAATGTATTGTTTCGGTGGCAGTGTCAGAAATTTCGTGAAAATAGCGAATAATTTCACCCCATCTTTCCAAGCTTATAACTCCTCGAAAAATGCAATTCAAGCCCTAATTTTTTTTTCAACTAAAGGAGCAAGGACCAAGATTTCATTTAAAAAAAAAAAACAAAAAAAAAACGTGTTTTTTTTTTTAAAAGGTTTTAAACTTCGGACTTTACAGGTAAAATTCTACAAGAACAATATGTTTTTTTTTTGTTTTAAATTTGAATATATTATGTATTGACCTTTTCTCTTCAATTTGTGAGTAAATAATTATGTACTTATCGGGGTCTAAATTAATTATTATTAGACATTTACAAAATGGGAGGCATGAATTATTCGACCCCCTGTCTTTCCAAGCTTATAACTCCTCGAAAAATGTAATTCAAGCCCTAATTTTTTTTTTCAATTAAAGGAGCAAGGACCAAGGTTCCATTAAAAAAAAAAAAGAAAAAACAAATAACGTGGTTTAAAAAAAGGTTTTAAACTTCAAACTTTACAGGTAAAATTCTAAAAGAACACTGTCTTTTTTTTTTTAAATTTGAATATATTATGTATTGACCTTTTCTCTTCAATTTGTGAGTAAATTAATTATTTACTTTCGGGTTACTAAATTAAGTATTTGCTTTTTAATAGACACTTAAAAATTGGGATGGGGGGGTCGTGAATTTAAAAAAAAAACGTTTGTCTAAAATATTATATTCAATTTATTGGAAAGAACATAAAATTTCACATTGACCCTGAAAATATCGTAAAAATAGAATCAATAGAAAAATTTTGATAGATTTTTAATTGAAAAATATTGAGTTCGGAAAATTCATTACTGTTTAAAAAAAAATATTTCTATTACTTTTAAAACAACTGTAATAGTTTATTTTGGAAGTATAATCCATAAAGAAAATAAATAACCCACTTTTAACAGAGAAATTACGAGATTTTTATATTGTATTCGCAGTTTCGTGTTAGGGGTGTCAAAAATTCCAACAAAAATTCTGATACTGCTATAATGTTTCGGTTAAACAAAAATACCTTTACTAAAGTTATGGTTTTCAGTAGTAAAAAAAAATGCATGAATTTATTTTTGCCTTTTTTATGAAAATAAAGCATCGTAAATTATAACAATTAAAAAATTATTTAACTTCTACAGAAACATTACGAAAAGTCTGTATTAATGAATTCGATATAACTCGAAGAAAAATTAATTTCTCGAACTACCGATATTACCATAGAATTAGGCATTGTTTTTTTTTACACATAAAATTATAATTACAAAAAATAATTCTACTTTTTTTTAATTACAGGTTTCGCATAATTTTTATATGTAAGATTCTAATATTTTCCTTGTTTGCATGAATGTGAAATTTTCGGTGTAACATAATTTTTACATAATCTTGAAAAATAAAAAAAAAATAATTTAAAAACAGGAACATAGAAAAATAAATTTAAAAAAAAAATGGTAAAAATGATCCAAACGTTCAGGATATAAATGTATGGATGCACGTATGGAGAAAAAAACAGCACCCCTACCTCGTTTTAATTACATGGCGTCATTTTCAGATAGTTTTTCGACTGTCTCAGATTTGGGGCCTCCATATAATCGATATTTACAAAACTTCTGTTTGTTGTGAATCCCTCGATTTTGGGGGCTAATTAAGCTATTTTGTACAAACAAGGTGTTATTTATTTATTTAATTCAGTATCTTAGGACTTTATAATTATCTTTGAAATAGATCCAGAAAACTAATATTTATCTTTTAAAGGATTTTTACAATTAATTTATTTAATTTTCAAAATTTAGCTGAATTGGTTAGCTCGCCGTGAAAATATTTTCATAATTTTTTTTTCACGTGTACAAATATTTTTTCCTTTTGGAACTTTAGTCTTCCAAATACAATCCAGAAGTAGTCGAAAACCTACAAAAATTATGATAAATCGGCTTTCAAAACTATTTCCTCCATCTTTATTCGGCCATTTTTACCCGTACCTAATGTAATGCGAAACTTATGAATGACAGATAAGTTGAAATAAATATTGTAGCAATAAATTAAAATGTCGCAATATATTAAATAAATGTTTAAACACAGTAAATGTTATTTCAACATACTAAATAAATATTGTTGCAATATACTATTCCGAAACAGGCAGGAGCAGAGAGTTTATAAACAAATATAAAAAAATGGAACTCCATTAAAGAGAACAAGTTAAGAATATTTACCAAAATAAATATAAATATTTTGTCCCCAAGATAATCCTCAAACGGAAGTATCTACCAATAAAACTCTCAAGAATGATTCTGATAAAGGACCTAAAGATAAAGCACCTCAAACAATTAAAGAAAAGGTGTTCGTTTAACCTGGAACTAACATCTCGGTTGGATCTAAACACAGAGCCACTTTTAAATTCTACCAAATTATGAAGGATAATATTGATTATCTAGAATAAGCAAGTAGTACTCAATTATATATAAATAACTTATATAAAAAATTATATATAAATAACTTATATAAAAAATTATATAAATATTTAACATAAGTGATCAATCTAAAGTAAGCCTTTCTAAAATAAGAAAAGATTCATAAACCAACGAATAAATTCAAATGATAAAGAAAAAAATATATATCCATAAACCTTTTCTAATAAATTAAATAACTCTTTAATTGAATTGCGATAAATGTATTGCAATTTTCATGAGGGAGTATGTTGGAAATATTCTAATTTGCATAAGTGAGTATTTTTTTATAATTTCTGTTGCTTTTTTTTTTTTTTTTTTTTTTTTGCATATTTAAGCGCGACAGAAAAAAGTTGGCGTCAGTTTTTACGAAAAGAATTTCGACGAAGGAATTAAAAAAAGAAATGTTGGCCGGCGTTAATTGTTTAAACAAAATACAAGCAAGAGTAACTACGCTCTACTACCTGAGTAACTCACCTTAACTTCCTTTCTGAAAAAAGGAAAACCATTTCAAAACGATCGTTTTTTTTTTTTGGAACACCGACTATCTCTTTTCTTGTATCTTTTTTTTTTTTTTTTTTTTTTTTTTTTTTACAAAGGCATCACCACATTATCAAGGCCCAGAGGCCACTCAAGGATAAGGGTTAAAGAGTGTACAGTAGAAATTGGTCAATATAGTAATCATTAGTAATGAAAATTTGGTAAATTTGATAACTTATATGGAACGACTCATCAAGAACTTATTTACTTTAGACTTGAACACAACCATATTGTAGTCAGCCGGAAAGCAGGAAAACGGAAGACAATTCCACAGGCGTGCAGTTCTAAGAAAGAAGCTTTGTTCATGGAATCTACGTTTAGGTTTAGGCACAGACAAAGAGTGGGGGAAATTATTGATAGTGTTTACAGCTAGACGAGTGTTTCTTGTGAAAGTTTGGCCAGGGGGGACCATAGATTGAAGCTCAGTTGAACACTTTCCATGAAAATAACGATACATCAGAGACAAACTCGCAACATCTCTTCTGTGAGATAGAGGTTGCAAGGAGGAGAAAAGGACATCTCCTACGAGGCTACGAAGTCTATTTTGAACTCTATCAAGGCAGGACAAGTCCTTTCTAGCAGCTCCTGCCCAGATGTGGCAACAGTATTCCATCCTTGGACGTACCTGGCTCTTATATAGATATCTTCTTTAAAAATATATCTGCTTTAATGCAATAATTGACTTTGTACGCTTTATTATTTACATTCATAAAAAAAAATGTTCACAAGGAGAAAAGAGTGTTGGTTTTACTATACAGGTCAGAAATTAACTCTCCAAATAATTTCCAATTAAAGTAAAATTGTCACTGTAACAAAATATAGCTTCATTTTTTTTTTTTTTTTTTTGTGGCACTTGCACTTTGACCTGGCGACAGTTTAGTGAAACAAACAAAAAATGGCGCCATCCGTGCAATGCAGAAGTGCCTCTTTTGTTTTTTTACTAGGAGGTTCACCGCTTATCAAGCCCAAAGGCCATTCGAGGATAATGTTTAATGAGTGTCAATTGGCGGGTGAGACAACACTGTGATGATCGGTAATGATAGAACTTGGTTAGTTTTTTATTTAAGAGGACGGCTGAAGAATGCATACAGGGTGGAACGATAAAATTGTCGCCATAGAAAAAAAAAAATGACAAAAATGAAAACCGGTTTTCTTTTATTGCAGACCATCCACTAGTTGGTCAGTTGTGTACAAATCCCAAGAGCGATAGGAGCCTTCTATCATGTCTGAAAGTGACACAATGTTCAATGAGCAAGATCAGAGATGCGCCGCTGTACAACTCATGCTCTCTACTGATCCAAGTTATGACAACAGGACCATTGCCAGCACCCTCAACATGCATCGCTGGATTACCACGAATAACAGGGACGTGCCCAGGGTGATGAAAACTAAGTTTCCATCTACAATTATGGTCTTTGGTGTTGTTTCAAGTGAGAACTACATCATGCCACCTCACGTCTTCAAAGTCGGCTTGAAAGTCAACACCAAAGTGTATCTGGATGTGCTAAAGAGTGCAGTGATCCCTTGGTGCAATAAGGTGGCCGCTGGTAGACCTTGGATGTGGCAACAGGACTTGTCGCTGACCCACAAGTCCAAAGAGATCCAGGCTTGGTTTCAGAAGGAGTGCTACGAATTTGTACCCTTCTCTCACAGTCTATGATTTTATTAAATTTCTCAACTACACATTGTCTATCATGCTTATTTAACAGAGTGCTGTGAAGATCTATTTTCTAAACTGGTGTAATATACTTTGTCATTCTTTACTAAAAGCATTAGCAGGACCTCACCATCTTTATAGTTTTGTTGCGATACTGTAAACGTTCCACCTCCCCACGTGTTAGGAAGTAAAAAATGAAAATGAAAAAATATAACAAAATAAAATATAACAAAAAAAAAAAAAAATTAGGAAAAATATAACAAAAACAAACAATAAAACAAAAAGAGGAAAAAATATAAAAACAAAAAATATAACAAAACAAAAAGGAAAAAATATAACAAAAAAAGAGAAAAATATAACAAAGCAAGAGTAAAAAATATTAAAAAAAAAAAAGGGAAGAATGATAACAAAAAAGCGAATAGGTTTATCAGCAGAACAAAGGTATGAAAAGTTGTTCACCAGAGCAAGCAAAAGAAAACTGAAATAGGATTGTTAGTCAATGGTGATTGGGGCAAAGATGGCAATATATTTTAGTTAGTTTACAGTCAGTTTGTAATGAGTGTTGCAACAGTTGAGGACACTGTCCTCAGACAATCTGAATATTTCTTGAAGCATGGCGGCTTTCAATGCACCAACATCAGCTGCTTCATACAAAACTTTAGCAAAACCACACCATAAGGGTGCAATAATTCATCAGCAGGTAATCAGTCTTATTAATCAGTTTGCTGATAAATCGGTGAGCAATTGATTAATCAGTAATTGGCTGATTAATTACTTTTATCTTTCTTATTAAATTTAAACCATTTCATCAATGCCAAATGACTCATCAGATATCTTTGGCATATTAACACAGTAACTACCAATTTAACTTGACATTTATCAAGTGTCTAGCTGCTATTAAGGTTTTTTGCATTTTTGCCTTTTTATGCTTTATTAAATGAAATTGCAAAGTACAATTTCCAATACTTAAATGAATGTAATTAAAAACAAGATGAGAAAAAAATAAATTAGAAATAAATTAGAAATAAATTACAAAGTACAAATTGAAATTTTTAAGTGAATAACTATTAGGTTGAGAAGAAAATTGTTGTGGAATTTAAAATTTTAATTTCAAATGATGTATTTTCAAATTTTAATAATGCCTTTTGTCTTTAATACCTTTTTACTTTTTTATAGATCGTTTAAATGGCAATCGCTTTAAAACACTTCTCTTTTCAGAATGTTGAATACAAGATGGAAAAAAAGCAAGTTTGCACAATTTTGTTACTTCAATTCAAGCTAGGCCGAAAAGCTGCTGAAACAGCTCGCGATCTCAACTAAGCATTTGGCTCAGGAAACACAGCGCAATCATGGTTTAAGAAATTTCATGGCGGCGACAAGAGTCTTGAAAATAATGAGCGTAGTGGTCGGCCATCGGATGTTGACAACGATCAATTAAGAGCCTTAGTTGAAACCAATCCACACACAACTGTTCGAGAATTTCTTTCTGAATTAGATGTAACGTATACGACAATTTCCAACCACTTGAGATTGGAAAAACAAAAAAAAATTTGATAACTGAGTGCGACATGAACGACAATAAAAAAAAACGTCGTTATGAAGTGTCATCTTCTCTTCTTTTACGCAACAAGAACGATCCATTTCTCGACCACGTTGTGACTTGCGGTGAAAAGTTGGTTCTTTACGACAACTGACAATGCTCAGCTCAGTGATTAAATGCCAATAAAGCTCCACGACGCTTCCCGAAACCAGAGTTGCACCAAAAGAAGGTTATGCTGACTGTTTGGTGGTCTGCGACTTGTCTCATACGTTTACAGTTTTTTTGAATGCGGGCAAAACCATTATGGAGGTGAAGTACTGTCAACAAATGGATTAAATGCATCAGAAACTTCGACAACAACACCCAGCATTAGTCAACAGAAAAGGCCCAATTCTTCTCCACAGCAATGTCCAACTATTGTTCAACCGACTCTGTAAAAGTTGAACGAATTGGGCTATGAAACTTTTCCTCATCAGCCATACTCTTCAGACCTCTCACCTATCGACTACCACTTTTTCAAGCATCTCGAAAATTTTCTGCATGAAAAGTGCTTCAAAAACCTAAGCGATATCAAAAATGCCTTCAGGAACTTCATCGCCACCAGAACACAAGATTTTTACATCACTGGCATTACACTTGTTTTTCATTAGCAAAAGTGTGTTTCTGGCGGTGCTTATTTCGGATTAATAATTTTTTGTTTGAGCTGAGATATAGTCATCTAAATTTAAAAGTTAAAAACCGCAAGAACTTTCTTGTCAATCTGATATAAGCTTAAATCTTGCTTCCAATGAAGCTGAAGCATGCTGCAGTGGTTACCTCTACTCTACCCCCCCTTCTATTCTTGTTGCCTGCCTCTTCTACTCTTATGTTCTCATCAGTATTTAAAGCTGAATACTCTTAAGTTGGAATACAGAAACATTAGCTTTTCCTTCTTAGGACATAGCTTGATTTTCATAGGTTCATACACATTACCACTTAAAGTACTAAAGAGCCTCTCACTCTCCACAGATGAAAGTAATGGGCTTAAATATTTTGAAGCCAGTTTACTCAACAGTGCTAAGGTCTCCTGTGTCTTTATTTTTGAAATGGATCATCAACTCCTGTGAATAGTGATAAAGCTACATAATTATTAACTTCTTTTATGCACTCATGAATAAGGGACGTGCCCCTTTGGAGATTAGATTGTACTACTTGTATTTCTGTTGTACTTGCAGTTGCAATCTCCAGGTTAAACTCAGCCTCTATCTTCTCTAAGTTTGGATTTGTTTCTGTAGGCTTATTTAAAGCTAATTCATCAGACAGGCTTGAAAGAAATACAATTTTACTTTCATCTTGACTCTTCGTAGAACTTGAAAAAGTGCATCCAGATTCTGCTTCATTATCATCAGTAGAAAATAACATATTCCAAAAGTAAAGCCTCCTATTTTTTAATTCAAAAAGTTGAAAAGCTACGAAGATGGAAACGGCACCATTAAAACGAGCGACCTTTTGTGCTTCAGAATTTGTTTTTCTTCATAGTCACCACCATTCTCAATACACTTTTGCCAGGAATTCACTATCTGCTTCTGACATATGGCCATGGCAGGGCTTGCTTTCTTAGCGTCTCATACCGTCAATATCTGCAGCAGAGAGGTGAAACTTCCAGGTCATTAATGCATATGTTCACTCCTAACAATACAGTTTTCAATCCCCCTCTGATCCATTCGGATGAAATAAAAAGAATTGGAGGCATTACTTTTCGAATGCCTCTCGTACGTGGTTCTTGCTTATTTTTCATTTTTCTTCAATACATTTGCTACATTAAGAACTAAAAAGGCCTGGACTGCCACAGTAATTTTAAATTTTCCGTAATTTGTTATACAAAAATTCATATCGTACCAAAAAATCATTTACTTTAACTCCGGCTAACATTTTGTAAGAATAAAACTCTTTGAAAGACTTATATGCCACCGTGATTCTTTCTGTGAATACATTTTGTTCAAATTTTTCTAATTGCATAATTACTAGGGCTGTGACAACAGCATATTCTTTTCATTGTTTTTACTCTCGAATGTATATCCGACACAGTTGAACACAATTAATCAATCGAGAACCACATTACTAATTAAGAATATGGATATATACCCGAGAGTCAAAACAAAGAAAAGAATATGCTGTTGTCCTAGCCCTAATAATTGCAGTCAGTTCACTTGTTCCATCGATATCCGCTGTGGCCAAACATTCTCTTATATTTTGTGTCAGTGAAAAATATATTTCTCTTTAGATTCCTATATCTGGCTTTAATTCAGCATGGGAATCTCCATTTAGCAATATAGCATCGGCCGAAAATTTACAGTTATTTGGTAGGGAAGTGTACACACACACACACACACACACACACACACACAGAGAGAGAGAGAGAGAGAGAGAGAGAGAGAGAGAGAGAGAGGCATTTTCACTTTTATATATATGTAGATTTTATTTTTAAATAGGCCTTTTAAAATTTCGTTGCATTTTATATTATTGCATTTTTAGTTTCAGTAAATAAACGATTAATATTAAATAACGAAAAATGTATAAGTTATGTAGAGGCAAGAAACACACACACACATACAAAGTGGTGAGTCATTTTGATTAACCCTTTACACCCAGAATTTTTTTTATGCAAAAAATAATTTTTTTAATTACGGAACCCATACGTGACGGAAGTTAGCGTGTCGTGATTTCAACAAGAAAAACATACTTCTTCGCTTAATCAACTACACTTTCCTTTTAATAGCACAGGTTGCTTGCTGGAACTATTAGTACTACCCTTTCCTTCTAGCAGTATTATACTGCTTGCTGGAACTATTAATACTACCCTTTCCTTCTAGCAGTATTATACCGCTTGCTGGAACTATTAATACTACCCTTTCCTTCTAGCAGTATTATACCGCTTGCTGGAACTATTAATACTACCCTTTCCTTCTAGCAGTATTATACCGCTTGCTGGAACTATTAATACTACCCTTTCCTTCTAGCAGTATTATACCGCTTGCTGGAACTATTAATACTACCCTTTCCTTCTAGCAGTATTATACCGCTTGCTGGAACTACTAGTACTACCCTTTCCTTCTAACAGCGTGATATTATTTGCTGGGGCTATTAATACTACCTTTCCCTTCTAACAGCACAAGACTACTCGCTGGGACTAGAAAACAATATGGCGCCTTTACGTGCAATTAGTTAATAAATCAAAGAGCTATAACGCTACAGCAATGTTATCGTATACCTTTTATTTTAGTGCACACAACTGTATTGCGAAATGCAGTAACATATTGACAAAAATTTATTGGCATAGAACGATCAGCTTATATTACACCCACAATTGGAAGAGGACAACATGCATTATTTCTCTCCAATCGACAGTTTTCTTAGGTCCTGGATATGACCTAAGACTATATCCGATGGTGAGGAGGCGCCACCTTGCGGGCCTTGGGGAGTGTGGAGCCACTCTTTAATTGTCATTGCTC
The DNA here is from genome assembly GCF_053919585.1 of Euprymna scolopes. Lineage (NCBI taxonomy): Eukaryota > Metazoa > Mollusca > Cephalopoda > Sepiida > Sepiolidae > Euprymna > Euprymna scolopes. The sequence goes on along the minus strand of NC_136509.1, from coordinate 105,328,781 downwards.
CCAGGTCCACTCTGACTCGGAGTGGTAGTACCTGTTAGGGTTAAATAGAGTCTGACTTAAAAAAACAAACAAATATACTCCATTAAAAATCGTTCCTCAAAATAACTAGATTCGGCATTAAATAACCTGAAAAAGGTTGATATGCCGTTAAACAAAAACAACCAACCAACTAATCGACAGTTTAAAATGGATAATAGAAAAATTATAAAAATGCTACGGGCGACAAACTTGGCATAAATATATCCACAAACACATGAAATTTGACTGCAAACAGACAGATACGAGTTTTAGAGATTAAACATCACATCGCTGAAGATATAGACGCAAGATAAAAACACAACGATTGCAACATTTTCTCCTTTTAGCCAAAAACTGATATATGTCTACAACTACGTCCGCGCATATTCGCATATAAAGACACACCCACGGCAACCCAGGCAGCTAGTCTCGGAGCGACAGCCGCCTTCAGGGGTGGTTGACGTCTTCACTAACCGACGACTGTCTCAATACAGAAAGTTTTCTTAACTACTATTACATGCGATAAAACGGCCCTTTTCAAGGCCATCTTTCTCAACAAAACCACTATATGTTTTGCGAAACCGACTCCTCATTCCTGCAGTTTCCAGCATCCTTCCGCAGTTGTCAGCACCTTTGTGCAATTTCCAGTGACAACAATTAAGCCACCCCAGCTTGAACACAAACAGTACTCCAGCTTTAACACGATTTACAACTTTATTTTATTTACCGTTTGGTAAATAAACCTGGACGATATTTTTATCGTTCACAACAGTACAATTGCGTTTTGTTCTCTCTTCTTTGCTATTGTCGCTTATCTTTTTCTTGCTTGTGTCATCTTTTGGTTGTAGGATCGATTGTCACCAACGGTCGGTCCCGCAAGAAGCGTGCAACTGACGCAGGAACATAAACAAGCCCCTCATTCATTTGTTGAATTATGCATAGACTTGTACTTTGAAGACCAGCTGGGCTGGCAAGCTATAAGAGTAAGAAAAATGTTTTTTGAAAGGCGACTTGAAAGGGGTACTATAGAGGTTGACCAAGAAAATGGCCGTGTGCGGGTCGCAAAAAGAGAATGTACGGCCCACATGCGGTCTGCGTGTTTGGGACTCCTGTCCTAAACTCTCCAACTTTTTCCCCACTAATTTCATCCTTAGAGAAATATTGTGCCCCCTTATCCCATGATAGGCCTAAACAAACAAACCTGAACTTTTAAGAAAAGAAAGATCCCTGTAATGTAAAAGTAAAAATTAACGAAATCAGATAGGAACGAGGCTGCAAAAACAAACTTTTATTGATTTCGGTTTCATTTGATTTCAAACAAAATACGTAATTAGTTTAATAGAAAGAATGGAAAAAAATGTCATAGACTGTTTCACTCACCCCTCTCTCTAGCACTCACTTTCTCTTCCCCATCTCTCTTTCTATTCATCATCCCTCTCTAACTTTTTCTTTCCCATCTCTCTCATTTTCTATTCTCCCCCTCTCTCTCACTTTCTCTTCCTCATTTTCTCACTTTTTTCTCCCCCCCCCTCTCTCTCGTTTTTTCTCTTTTCTCTTTAAGTTTCACCAACAGAGAAACAAGCCCCAGCCAAAAAAGAAAAGTTTTTCTGATAGAAAAAAAAATCATCAGAATTAAAACAAACAAACAAACAAACAAACAAACAAACAAACAAACAAACAAAAACAAATAATGGTTAATTGATAATGATTGATATTTCATCGGCCAGAACAACGATCGCTGTTTTCGTTTGTTTCTGCCCAAGGCGAAACAATGGAATCATTAAATTGGTAATCGTTGAACACACACACACACACACACACACACACACACACACACACACACACACACACACACACACACACACTTTATTATTTGGATTCTCCGTCTACTGTTCTTATCTTGAGTGTCATTTTCACAACGGTCGATCTAACCTCCTACCTTTTTCAAGTGTATCTTGTTGAACTCGGGAATTTGAACGGAATTTCGAATGGAACTCTTTATTTACTTCACAGGGGTAGCATTCATACCTTCGAAATATATGTCATTAAGAAATGGCGTCATCACTGAGATCCTAGCAAGCAAATATATCGAATAGTCAGATTGTCGGTAATGAATCAAACTTTTTACAAAAAGCATTAGAAAACTTAAAAATTGCATTTAAAAAAAAAAAGAAAAATAAGGAACATAATGATTTGTACTGAAATTCATTCAATATTTAAAAAATAAGAATAAAAGACGGAAAAGTTGTGTGTCTTTAGTAAAACAATAATTAAACATTTTGTTGTTTCATAGATTTTAAAGACTAAATTATTTACTTATAAATTACATTTAAAAAGAAGAAAAGACAGGAATACAATTCGATTTATACAAAAACTGAATTTTATTCAATATATAAAAACCAATGTATGTAAAATTATGTAAGTTTGAAGCAGAAGACAATCAAAGGTTACAAAACATGAAATATGCATTTAGGCAATAAACAAGTATTAAATAATCAACTTAAAATCAAACTAAATATTTTTAATTAAAATGAACAACAATAATTTTTTTTTTAAATCAAAACAAACAACAATATTTTTTAATCCAAACAATCAATAATATTTTTAGGCAATCAACCAATTTTAATGAAATTTTCACTATTTATTAAGTAATGATCACGGAATTTAATGAACGCATTATTATTTTTTAAATCTTACTGGAAATCTATTATTTTGTGTAAAAAAAGAGAACACACACACACACACCTTTACTAAACTTAGAATTTTAAATACTAAAAAAAACCGCATGAATTTAACTTTAATTTTTTACACATAAAAATTGAAACAATTACAAAGAATCACAATGATTAACATTTGTTTAGTACCACAAACAGATTTTTATCAAAGATAATGTTGCTTTATGATATCACATAGTCAATTTTCATGGAAGTAAATTTGAACTCATTGCTTAAATTTTATCTGATACATTCAATACTTAAAATCAAGACCATATCATTTTTTAATAATATCCTTTTCTAGAACTTTTCATTGAAGATCCCCGTGGTAGACTAAATTTCTGCTGCTTTGATTTGGAATCAAAATGTACAGTTTTTCTGAACTTCCTGCCCGGTTGGTATACTGTGACTGAAGCATTTGATATCAAGTATCCGCCAATGGCTTTAAATGTTTAACCTTGACTTTCATTGATGCTCATTGCAAAATACACCTCTAGCGCCATTGTGGCGACCCCCGGGATGGTGGCGAACTTCAACTTGGTGTGCACCATCTCTAGATGGGGGAGTTAATGAAGAGCCGCACAAATATGACCTTAATATTTGACCGTGACCTTGAAAAATGGTGTGCACCATACCTAGGTCGGAGACCATCATCGTTAGGTTTAGTCATGGTCGGTCCAGTGGTGTGGGCTGTAAGACAGTATATACATAGGCTATAACGTTGACCTTTGACCTTGTAGGGAAAATCGTGGCTTACCTGACTAGCGTGGGTGACGTTTTCATTCGTTTAAGGAAAAACCAATAAAAAAAAGAAAGCTAAAACGGCGACGTCGCTTTTGTATTTGACAATCACGTGTGAGTAATACAAACTATATGCCACTTAGATTATGCAAGGTGCATAAAAGAATCGGTAAAAGAACAACCGGCGAGTTGAAAGACGGCGTGTTATGCGAACGGACGTGTTGTGTATTATCAGGGACAGAACACAACTTTACAACTCCACTGGAATCAATTTTTAAATTAGAGACCGTAACCTTGAAAAATGGTGTGCACAATCCCATGGTGAGAGAGCGACATCATGCCAGGTTTGGTCATGATCGGTCTAGTGGTGTGTGCTATAAGAGAGTTGTACACCCCCCCACACGCTACTACTTTATATATATATATATATATATATATATATATATATATATATATATATATATATATATAAGGTAATAAGTGATATTTACCACTAGAGCATTGGTTAGGTGCTTGGATATGGCATCCCTTCGTGTCTTTCTTGCGCACATCTTAGAACCAGATTCAGAATAATCTCCAAGTTGGTCGGTTGTGTTTCTTCTGTTCTCCATCTGTAAAAATATACATACGTTAAAATTTCGATCAGCCGATCGAAGTTTTAACGTATGTAAATTTTAACATCTGTATATTATTCTTACTAAAGTGAAAAACTGCTGTTTTCTGTGCCATAATCTATCCATCTAACGCTTATCGTTTGATAGTGATGACCTTGAAGCAGCATTTTTTTTATCTCCTTACATCAAGTGGCTTCAAACCTGGAAGAAAAGAAAATCCTAGTGGTTAATTTGAAATTTTCTCATTGAAACGAATTTCCTTTGCGTGAAAAAGAAATGTTTATTGACAAAGGCGAGAATGCCACCTCACATCTCTGAAGTCGGCTTGAAATGCAATACCAAATTGTACCTGGATGTGCTGAAGAGTGTGGTGATCCACTGGTGCAATCAGGTGGCCGCTGGCAGACCTTGGCTAGTATTCGCCAAGCTCCCGTTGATGCTTGTGAAAAAAGCATGCAGCTAGTTTCAGACTCGTATCCAGATCCGTGATGGAGGCTGAAGGCGGCTACATTAAATAGATGTCAGCTCTATGCTATAATCAAGTAACCTGAATTTATTTTTTAAATAAAAGTTTTAAAATAAAGTTGTAGTGTTGTTTTCTTTAGGGCGACAATTTTATCGTTCCACTCAGTATATTTTTAGAGGAAAACCAGCGTAAGTTATTTGTGAAAAATGGGTTCCATATTTGAAGATGTGTACGTGTATGAGTATGTCTCCACTTGGATGTATGTGTGTGAATGCGTGTATATCAGTGTATGCGTGGGCGTGGAAGTGCGTATGTATATATGCGTGTGTGTCTGTGCGTGCATGTATGTATGTTCGTGTGTCTGCGTGCATGTGTCTGCGTGTTTTCAAATTCATGCTAATCATAAATCTTCTGATCAATTTACGTGATTTTGAGCAATTTACATAATTTTTGGAGTATGACATTTTATTCTGAGACTTTAGACAACAATTTAACGAGAAACTGATGCACCAATTCTGAGAATATATAACAAAATAATAATTGCTAGTTGGAAAAATATAGAGCTTCGATTAATATGAACCCCTTTCTCTTACTCTAATCTCCTGATACACAGCCTTCTATTGTGGCGGCCTCCTGTGCTCAGGTCCGCAACTGACCTCTAACTTCTTCAGAAATTGTGGCTCATGATGTCAAGTCTACCGGGTGTCCTTCACATGGATTCTCAGCGTCTCTGTGTTGAATTCTGCTGAAAAGCAAAATGATAACCCTTGCATGCGCCGGAAAGGAAAACAGACAAAATCAGGGTTTCTAACCACAAAAAGTTAATTTCACAAAAGTTACATATTTTTTTTACATATGTACATCGTTCAGTTCACTAAAACATTTTAAGTCTCACAAATCTACTTCTTCATCACTGGATAGCTGGTGGTCAGGACAAATGGAGAGGGGGCTGTCGGGCGCTCTGGAGAGCAGGCGTTGTTCTCTTGAGATGTCCGGCTCAATCTGCTAAAAAAAAACAAAAAAAAAACTGGGCACTTGTTTAAATATTCAGGAACGGGTTGGGGTCTGGCAGTCCATTCAACCAATCAGAGTTCAATACGTTTTCTGAGGAATTCCAGATCCAAATTGCGTGTGTGCAATTCAGCAATACGTCCGCCGTTCTGAAAATCTGAGACCAACAATGAAATCCTTTTCACACGACCTCAAGGGGTCAAAACCTATCATTCAGAGAGTTATAGTCTGAATGGATGTTCTCCAGGCTAACAAGCACAAATCTCGTTAAACAATAAAATTTATGTCTCTTTCTCTCAAGTGCAAGCATATTACGCCCGACAGGCTACCCGCCGTTGTCCGGGATTTAATTAACGTTCCACAGACAATCTTAGCATATTTACCCGGCTTCCCTCGGGGCCCAGGGGGTCTCAACCTCCCCAATGGGGAGAAAATTGCTTCCTCAAAACGGTGACGTCACACTATAATAAATTTAGGTTGTGTTCAGAATTAAACCACTACAATCTTTTATTCTAATTTTGTATTTGTTATCATTTTAAAGTTATAAATAAAAATGAAATTAAATAAAATGTCGCCTTTGCAGTTTATGGATATCTGGTTTGAACGCAGACTCCACAATATAATTCGTAAATTCCTTTCAATTTTCGAGTTATAAAATAAAGTAAAATGTCATTTAAGCTGTTTATAAATATATTAAATGTGAACAAAGACCCGCATGATATTGTATTTCTGCTGTGATTAAAAGAATGACAACAAAAACTGATGCATAAAAATACATCTTTATTGTCGTTGGTGTTGCTTCACGAAGAAAGAGAGACAAAAGAGAGAGAAAAAAATTTGTTATCACACGCGGCAGCACTGTCCCAAACAATTTCATCCACACGACCCGGTGCGATCCCGAACAACTCCGTCGATTCGAACCTGAACACCTTTGATGATTCGACACGACACGATCGAACAACTTTGTCATTTTGAACCTAAACACATCTGATGATTCGACACGACACGATCGAACAACTTCATCAATTTGAACCTGAACATCTCCGACGATTCGACACTATATGATCCCGAATAACTCCGCCGATTCGAACCTGAACACCTCCGACGATTCGAAACGACACGATCCTGAACAACTCTGTCGATTCAAACCTTAACATCTCTGACGATTTTACACGATATGATCCCGAACAACTCCATCATTTTTGCCGTAGGTAGGCCCGACTAAGACATTGGCATACAATTCTTGAGCGCTTCCGCGCATGCTCGTCACAGTTGTCAATCAACGAGTCAAGTAAGCGAGAAAGGTGGAGCACGCACAATAATTGACAGAACTGGATTACTGCAACGTTTTCTTGAATAAACATTCAAGAAACCAAATAATGTGTTCGTTATACAAGCTTCTTTTTGCGCTTCTTCTTTTACGCGGCTTTCGCGTTTAATTCATTCAATCTTTCCCCACTTCCTATTTTAATCGCCAGCGACAAGCTTAAAAGTTCATTTTAGATATGAAATTGGAATTACCTTTTTTTTTTTTTTTACTTTTCTCTTCATTACTGACTCGCTTTGTCGCTGTTTTTCGCTTCCTTCCATGCAGAAAGATGCCACAAGAGAGACGTTGCTGAGTTTCTTCAACGTTTTTATTCTTGAGAATGGATTCAGAAACAAAGAAACTAAAGTTATATTCGAGTTATTTCTTAATTTCTTAACGTTCTAACTTAAGAAATAAGTGACGCAGACGTACAGACATTAGTAACATTCATCCTAGATTATTCTACATTATTGGGCCGCGTTTCGTCTGCATGGCTTCCCGAACAAAACTTATCTGAAAACTATATTTCTCTCGCCGAAAATAATGTCATTGTTTGACTCCTGTTTTGTCTACAAAATTTTACCTCTTGTTCCTGCCTTGTCACCAATTTTTCAATCAACCTTGAGAACAGTCATATATATATTCATTGGTTCGAGAGGGCATCGCTGTCTTGCTCTATAAATAGACTGCTTCACTTAGGTTATGAGCTAGAAAGCTGGAATAAATGCTTGCATACAACGTGACAAAGACATTTCACCACTAATTCTCGGATCTTCATCTCCCTCCCCAGGTGAAATGAATGACTCTTTCAGGAAGTCTCCATTTTTTAATAGGCTCTTTGCGTTGACTTTCACTCTGGACCAGAAATAGAAGATTTACATCAAATCTGTTGCTAATGTCGCCAGAAAAATAGTCTAATCATTCTATCGCCTTCTTCTTCTCCGTCTTCTTCAGCATCCAATTATGGCAAGGATGCAAACGTTTAAGTCAGAAATAATAACTGTTTTGTCTAAACAATATAGTTTTAACGAATTTTGTCCTAATGGAATTTTCACAGCAGTTCAGACTCCGTTTCTTATTCAAATCACGCAATATTAAAATCAGGAATAATTTAAACTTTTTTCCTTTACATTCCTGAATGGCACAATGGGGGAAGACGGACCTTCGTGAAAGTATGCAACCAAAGCAATGCCTAAATAATTTTTCTCATTTAAGGATTTATGTTCCTTTTTTTAATTTGAAAAAAAAAGTGGCCGCTATCCCTTCCATCTGGACGGGAAGCATTTTTTTTTTTACCGAAGCAACGGAATAATGTTTTTCCTTTCTTTTTATCATCTTATAAGAGGCATAATCACGTTGACACACCGGTTTTCGTTAGATCACCAAAATTAAGTATCGTTGAATTTGGTCAGTACTAAAATGGGTGACCATTTGTGAATACTAGGCGCTGTATGTGCTTTCCGCTTCTTTCGTTATTGTTTCTTGTTGTCCTGGCCTTCTCCTCTTGCCACTGGAATCAAGCTGAGCCGACTCAGGAGAAAAGTGGTTAGATTTGCGCAACCTTTACTTCTAGGATGATCAGATGGTCCTCATCATTCTGACGGACGAACATCCTATCATTTTAAGAACAAAATATTAAAGGAAAACGAATCTGCCAATGGCTAGATTTGGTACAAGAAAACAAAATACCCAACGTTTATCATGCATACTAGAAGAAAGTATGACCCACTAGGTCAACCATTGAACTTGGTTAGGTAGAAAAATTTTCAATAAACATACTCTCTTCACAAGGGCATCGCATTTGTGGAACACGTTACCACGAAACTACTTCCCTGAAGATTACAACTTTCCAAGCTAATATAAACAGATTACTGTCTAATAGTATTCGGACTTGGTTCTGACAATCATTTCATCTCATTAACGCATATTCTCGAGTGGCATGTGACCTTGGTAAATGATGGCCATTTTTAGCAAAAAAGAAATGGAGAGATGACCATTTTATGTCCAAATTACATGAAAACTGATACCTCTGCTAAAAAGCAATATGTAATTCTTTTCCAAGGTTTCTTTTATTATTATTATTATTATTATTATTATTATTATTATTATTATTATTATTATTATTATTATTATTATCTCGTTACCTAATATTTAATTATAACTTTAGAAAATTAAGATAAAAAAAAACGAAACATTCTGAGAGGAAGAGCAGATTAAATAAATGAATATCTCTCAAGCTAACTCCTGATGTGATCCTGTAGCTATATACGAGTCAGATATGCCTCAAGATGGAGTACTGCTACCACAGCTGGGGTAGTGCCGCTTAAAGCACTTTTTATTGTCATGACAGAATTCACAATCGACTTTGAAATCTGGTGTAGGATGATCTATTTTGCCCTTTACGACTCCATTCTCACAAAGTATGATGTTTAATCAGAACTAGTAATGGGACGGTTTCAATATTTTTCCCGATTTCAATACAATTACAGATTCCGTACTAAATTCCTGATTCTGATACAATTACCGATTTCGATTCTTTGTAAATTTGTAAATATTTAACTATAAAACGGATAGTTTTCCCCCCCGGTTACTGCAAAAACGCATCTTAAATGTGCATATATTTTCTCAAACGTAAAAACAAACTTGTGGGGAATAATCTCTAGATTTTAGTTTTGCTGGAAGTTTAAATCAATAAATCAATAAATATTTATTATCTTATTATTACTACCAGCAGTGGAAGACTTTTGATAAATTCAAATAATAAAATATAATTAAAGGAATCGTTTTGGGCATTGGAAAATAAGCAAAATATTTTCCGATTCCGATACGATCAAAAAAGTTCTGATTTTTCTGATGCCTGATTTCGATTAACCGTCCCAACGTTAATCAGAACTTTAGAAGATTAAAAATAAAAATACGTGGGGGGGGGATAAGTAAATAGATACCTCACAAGTTAGCACTTGACAAGAAACTACGGAAATGTTCTGTAATGCTATTTTGATACGTGTGCCATAATCAAGTAAATGTAAACCTGTAACCAAACTTCATGCCTGTCTCTCGTTCTCTAACCCCTAACCGTATTTGTGAATGTTCCAAGTGCACCCTTTATAACCTGATTGAACTAATTCGTTCACTTGTAAATAAATTAATATAATGGCATAAATAAAATGGGAATTGATTCAAACACGCTTTATACGTATTAGTTCAACATCTGGATAGATGCCAGATGCCTCCAGATTGCAACTGTTCATTGCTTACATTCAATATGCCACCATCTGTCTCGGAGAGTGGAGGATTTAGTTTGTTGTCATGAACACATTTTTTTTCAAACACTATGCATAATAACATAAGAAGCAGAAAAGAAACATTTGTAATGCGCACACAGCTTTATTTTCTCATATAACCTCAATACGCTTTGAAGGGATTTTACCGATTATGCCATATTCGTCAATAAATACATAAGATTGAAAACCATGTGAATTCCATCAAGTCTTTTTTTTAATATATATACTTATAAAGCATCGCTTATGAAGACCGAAAGGCATTCGAGGATAAGGGTTAACAAGTTTGTTGAGAGGGTGATGAAACATCATCTTGTGGATTGGAGACGATGGTTGAAACACGCTTACTTTCGAAAGTGCCACGATAGTAACAACACGTCAGCCATTTTAAATCCATTACTGATAAAAGATAGAAAAATGGTTGAAATTTATTTACATTTTACTTTGTGACACTTCGATTTCCAAAACTTGACCTTTTAACTACTAAATAAAAATTAATTTCTGGTTTGTAATTAAAAATTGTGTATCATGAATTTTTTTTTATACTTCTGGTCTTTACTTGCATAAGATCTATACCCAGTCATGGCTGACGCAACGAGAATATTCTACCCCGTCGATTAAATAAATGATTCCGTTAGAATTTCCGTGAAGATTTCCAAGTTCCACAGAAGATTCTAGAGTTCTCTAAAATATACGTAAAGAAGGTCGGAGGGTATATCAACCGAAACGTTGTGAAAATAACACCCAAAATGTGAACAGTAATTCGAAGAATCTAAATAATGCGTTTTTTTTTTTTTTATTGTTTTCAAATCAAAATAAAATACAGTAATTTTCGTACGCGTCCCTACCCTGCCGTATAAAATAACCGAAAAAATAAATATATAATTAATCATTCGAAAGTGCACTGTTTGTAACAGACTTTGATTGCTTTTCCATTTTTCTTTGGCAAGAAAAAAAAAATAGATTAAGAAAAAAAAAAAAAAAAGGCGAGAAAAAATTATTAAATGGAAATTTATTTAAAAGAAAAGTAAATAATAAAAGTAAATAAACTTTTTTGAACGTTTAAAAAAAAATGGAAAGATTAAAGGAAGAATTCTCTTACCAGAGGTCAAATTGCATTATCTTCCGCATGCCGAATAGTCTTTAAAAGAAGAAAGTAAGTTCTGAAATCAAACTTCAAACGGAAAATGAAGAAAATCTACGTTGCCTGTGAACTCTTCTAGCCGGAAAACCAGATTCAATTTGTCGCATTGAAATTCAATCAAAACGTTTTTTTTTCCTCTTTTAAAGTCTTTCGCTTATTTTTATTGCTTGTTTGTTGCTTTTTCTTGTTGTTGTTATTTGTTTACTTATGTTTTTGTGTTTATTTTCTTTGTGTAGAATAAACAATGCGATTACCGTTTGAAAAGCTTTCAAAATAAATGATTAAAATGGAGGGAAATAAAAAAAATGCAAGACTTTTATTTTAACTTGTCAATTTCTTGAGGGAAAATGGAGGAAGTATCAAAGAGTTTGTATTTCAAGGAAACATTTATGTGACAGTGTGTATGCGTTCGTATGTGTGTGCATGTATGTTTGTGTGTGTGTGTGTGTGTGTGTGTGTGTGTGAGAGAGAGAGAGAGAGAGAGAGAGAGAGAGAGAGAGAGAGAGGGTCTATGTGTATGATAGTTGTGCGTATTTGTGTAAGGCGTATGTGTGTGAAGATGCATGCTTAAGATAATTGTATGTGTGGATGTGTAGGTTATAGTCTATGTGTGTATGTTAGTGTTAGCATGTTCAAATCTGTGTGTAAGTTCATGTTTTTGTTATGGTGTGTGTATGTGGTCGTTTTGTGTGTATGAATGTGTACAGTTCGAGTGCGCTTGTGTATGTAAGTCTAAGATTGTCCGTATCTGTGTGCATATTTCCTGTGTCAATGTGTATGTAAGGGTGTGTGTGCACAGTACTTATGTATGTGTGCGTAAGGTTTTCAGTGTATGTAAACGGGTTTATGTGTAAAAATGTCGTTGCGTGTACAGTAGTTAGGTATATGTGAGTATGTAACGTCATTTATATGTAACTATAAGGGCGCCCGTGTCTGTGTGTAAGTGGAAGAGTGTGTCTACGTATAATGTGTGTGCATGTATAAGTGCGTACAGTTTGCATACGCGTGAGTATAAAGGTGTCTGCATATGCACATATGTATAGTGTGTGTGTGTGTGTGTGTGTGTGTGTGTGTGTGTGTGTGTGTGTGTGTGTGTAACATCATCTGTGTGTAAATGTAAGAATATTCATTCATGAATCAGGGTGGAAGGATAAAATTGTCGCCCTAGAAAAGACGACATGATACAATTTCTGTTTGATGAAAACCGGTTTTCTTTTTTTTTGTTTCTGTTTTGCAGACTATGTACTAGTTGGCTAGTTGTGTACAAATCCCAAGAACGCTAGGAGCCTTTTATCATGTCTGAAAGTAACACAATGTTCAACGAGCGAGATCGGATATGCGCAGCTGTACAAATTATGCTCTTTACCGATCCAAGTTATGACACAGGACCATTGTCAGCAACCTCAACATGCAAATCCGGACGGCTCAACGCTTAAGGGCACAGCTCAACAAAGTTTCCGGCCACGGTTATGGTCTTTAGTGTTGTTTCAAGTGAGGGCCACATAATGCCACCTCACACCAATGTGTACCTGGATGTGCTGAAGAGTGTGGTGATTCACTGATGCAAGTGGCCACTGCACCGGCCCATAAGTCTAAAAAGACCTAAGCTTAGCTTCAGAAAGAGTGCTATGACTTGGTGCCCTTCTCTAACTGCTCCCCTCCTCCACTGATCTGAACTCGCTGGACTACTTTATTTGATCATACGTTGAGAACATCACCAACATAACCTTCCACAACACCAAAACCAGCCTGATCGCCGCCATCCGCCGAGTATTTGCTGAGCTCCTTGTTCCGGGGAAGCATTCGACAGATCCAACTAGAGAGGACATAGAAACAAAAGAGACATGTATGCAACTCCAAGAGAAGTCACAAATTTCTGAATTGCTGTCGGAATCTAGTTACAAATTCGTCATGGGTTTCATTGTTTTTTTTTTTAATTTTTTTTTTTTATCTGGTAGAAGAAATGCATCTTCAGTCTTGCCACCCTGAAATTCTAGCTTGGATTTGTAGAAAGAAAAAGAAGTCTCATTATAGCATTAAATAACAGCTTTATTGACTATCTTCGTTAGTAGGTTTGTAAGAAAAGGTTAGTCGTGGAAAGAGTTTCTGCGTGGAGAAGTTGATGAATGATTAGACAGGCCTGTTGAAAGAGAAAAAAGTTCATGTGTGTGTGTGTGTGTTGAAGTTATGGTCCGTAGCCATGATAGATTATTTGTCTCCCTGAAGTTAGTAATAGAACCGTGCATCACCAATCATTAAATCATTTCTCTCTAATAGGCTCATAAGAGTAGTGGTCGATGGACAAAAATCAAAGGCCTGCAGTATTAATGCTGGAGTCCCTCAGGAGTACATCCTGGACCCAACTCTCTTCCTGATCTACATCAATGATCTCCCTAAACACATACTTAAATCATTCGTTGACATCTATGCTGATGACACGACCATCTACGGCAACACATCAAAGGCTGTAAATGAAAAAGTTCTCTCTGATTCTCTCTCTTCTGATCTCGAGCGTGTAGTTTAGTGGGGGGGGGATGTGGCTGGTTACCTTTAATGCATCTAAAACCAAGCTCCTATCTTTACACCATCAACGCTCTGATCCCCATCTGGCATCAACTGTAATGGATGGCTCTCGCCTAGGAGAAGCTTAATGTTTTGACAAGCTTCTGGGCTTGACCTTTACTCCTGATATGAAATGGAACACGTACATCAAGTCTGTTGCCAGAGTCGCCGGAAAGATGGTGGGTTCCTTTTACCGCTCCAGAAGATATCTCACTACATGCAATTCTCTATCTATATAAAAGCCAAGTACGTCCAAGGATGGAATACTGCTGCCATATCTGGGAAGGAGCTGCTAAAAACAGCCTATCCTGCCTTGACAGAGTACAAAATAGACTTCGTGGCTTAGTGGGGGATGCCCTTTTCTCTTCCCTGCAATCTCTCTCCCACAGAAGAGACGTTGCGAGCCTGTCTTTGTTTTACCGTTATTTCCATGGCAAGTGCTCGTCTGAGCTCCAATCTCTGGCCCCCCCTCGCCAATTTTTCACGAAAAACATCCGTCTAGCTGAAGCCACTGTCAAAAATTTTCCCCACTCTATATCTGTCCCTAAATCAAAACGTAGATTCCATGAACACAGCTTTTTTCTTAGAACAACACGCCAGTGGAACTCTGTTCCGTCTGCCTCTTTCCCACCTGACTACAACTTGGATGTCTTCAAATCCTGATGAACCGCCCCCTTAAGTAGACACTTTATTAAATCTCAACACTAACGCACAACGTACTGTACATGCAATAACCCTTATCCCTGAGTGGCTTCCGGGCCTTGTAAAAAAAAAAAAAAAAAAAAAAAAGATTAGAAACAGCACTGTAGGAAGGTAAGAGTTCATTTATGTATTGACGCCCGGTCATGGCGGTAGCCATACTGGATTCATTGTTTCTCCGTCTTAGTCAATCCCCGGGTTAAAAGACCCGGAGTTATGTGGCATTCCAAGAGAATTGTTGGAGATTGGTCCGTACCACATGAACATATCTTGTCGAATTTTAACTGACTAAAGTGGGAGGGGGTGGAATAATTCACAAAAATGTGTACAAGGAAAAAAAGTAAAAAAGAAAAGATTCCAATAATATTTATAAAAAGAAGATTATTGAATATTGAATATTATTGGAATCTTTTCTTTTTTCCTTGTACACATTTTTGTGAATTATTCCATGGATTTCTGCCTTTGGATTATTATGGACCATCTTCTTCCAATTAATGGATTTCCTTGGATTTTACTTGTACAAATGGAAATTCTTTTAACTTTCTTGAAGTTATATATTTGGATTTTACCGTCACTGGATTATTTATCTTCCACCAGACTATCCATTCACGTGTAATCACCTTTTTCTTCACCATATTCCCTCTGCTTCACTTTTTTGTTATCAAGTAAGATCTTTGACTTACTTGTTGTTTCATCAAATACTTTTGCATGCAAAATCCGATCCCGCATTTTGCTAATTCCTACCCTCTGATGAGAAGGAAAGTATTTCTTCGAAACTCCGCGGATTAAGGACTATCCATTTATCTAGTGTTTCCTTTTCAGATTAAATATGTTTTTAACTCATTTCAAAGTGTTTTTTAACATATTTTATTTGTTTGCTCATATATATATATATATATATATATATATATATGTGTGTGTGTGTGTGTGTGTGTGTGTGTGTGTGTGTGTGTGTGTGTGTGTGTGTGTGTGTGTGACTGTTAAATTAAAAATATATCCTTTTTGAATTTGGAAACGGACGGATCTCACGGGTAAGGAATTCATTTTTATAACATGAATAGGATAACCAAATTAATTAAGAATAGGAAACTAGATCTAATATATTAATTTATTTATTGCGGACTATTATTGTGATCTTTATTGGTTGTTGTTTCACGACGTTTCGGCCAACTATTCCTGTGGCCTTCGTCAGGTGGTAACCGCGACGGATAGGAACTTTGAATCTCCTAACTGCATTCTTAACAATCACTGCCATCCGTAGTTGTTGTCGTCTCACCACGTTTTGGCTAAGTAAGCCTCTGGCCGGCTTTGGGTAGGATTGAAACCGCAGTGGCGCAGTTGATAGAGACGTTGAATCTCTAAGGTTCCAGTCTGAAGATAGCGGTTTGTGTGAAAAATATATTTATGGCAGTTAAGCTATACAGAGGTATCAATGTTTCATTCATGTAAGGAATCTTCAGGCTAAGTGCAGCTTAATTGTCATAAATATATTTTTCATAACCCTATTGCTCTTCTTTTTCCATGTTACAGGTCATGTAGGCATTGCATTTTCTTTGTTTCCATCTCTACGTAATATTTACTTTATTTGCCTTGTCGTTTCTTTTTCTTTCACCTCTCTTTTTCTCTCTCCTTTTTACTCTTGCTTCCTCTTACTCTTCTCATTTCGCTTTCTTCATTTTAGTTCATATAATCTTAGCTTAAATCTTCTTTTTCTTCCTTTCTTTATCTAATTATTGCTAAATTATATTTCTTTTCTTTCCTCTCCTTCTATTAGATTATCCAATTATCACTTCATATTAACTTTGCCCGTTTTCCCATTCCTCTCTCTTTCTCTCTCTCTCTCTCTCTCTCTCTCTCTCTTTCTCTGTACCTCATTCTCTCTCTCTGTATCTCTTTCTATAAAATTTTTCTTACTGTTTTTTTTTCTTTTAGTTCATAATACACTTATAACATTATGTGAAGACCCGGCCTCCCCCAGCTAAGATAAAACACGAGGTTGATCATGGTGCCCACTGGTTACAAGTGTAGTTCTAGGTGATTCGATTCGAACACCAGTAGAAGTCCAATGGTGCAGTCTCAGCCGCTTCTATGATGACAAGGTTGATATGACGCTGCAGGCTGGATGCTGGATGCGGTAGGTTGGCGATCCTCTCTCTTTCTGACTGCTCACTGAAAAAGATCACATCAGTATGGTTTCACGCCCCTGTAGTTATTCACAAGTTGACAAACAATGAGTAATCGACTATTTCGGCAAAAAAAAAAAAAAAACTATTAAAAAGCTTGTCCTATGTCTGAATACACTTTATGTAAAATGTCAAATGTTTAGACCAAAAATTGGCTTAGTAATTTGGTAGACCGCAGAGGTCACCTTTTTTTAAAAACTTTGACATTAATTTTGACCCCTTAACATTTTATATTTTGAGCTCAAATCAAATTAAAATGTTTGATCTATGTTCAATTAATCTACATCTAAAATTTCAACTCTCTAGACTCAAAATTGGCGGAGGAGTTTGGTAAAGTTTTCAAAGGTCAAATCGTTGAACTTTGACTCCTTTGACAGTCAAATTTTTGGTCAAAAACCGATTAAAAAGATTTTCCTCAATCTCCATACCTCTTATGTCAAATCTCGAGTCTGCAGACTGAAAATTGGCAGAGTAGTTTAGCAGGGAAATGTACCCCCCCACACACAATTTAACTTTTGTAGATATATAGATTTCTTTTTCTGGCAGTCTCTTGATAGTCATTTAAACGGGCCCTTTTTGTTTTGTGACCAACAACTGATTTTTTTCCTGCTCTGTAGTACCTTTTAAATGGAGGGTTCCATCCAACCAATACCTGTCCACTACGCCAGACTCTGCTTCGCCCTGATTGGATAATTAGCCACATCACCTATGCAATGTACATTAATTAGGTGATTTTCCGTCAGCAACAGACATTTCCATCAATTATTTCTCACACTCCGGCCAACCTCGACCTTGAACTTTTAATATCACTTCTAGACAAAACATGGTTAGATACTCAAAATAATCATAATCACAAACAATATTATTAATGTTCCCGAATTTTCTTTTTTCTTTACAATAAAAATGTATTTCATATTAACGATCGAACTCTTTTTAACTAGCAAGGTTACTACACACACACACACACACACACACACACACACACACACACACACACACACACACACACACACACACACATATTTCTGCTTATATAATTTTATTTTTATTTTTTCTTTATTCTTCTATTTTTCATATTGATTTTTAATTTTTACTTTTTATATTTCTCTTTCTTTCTGGAAAATTTGCCTAAGTTTCCTTTTTGTCTCTCTCCTTTTCTTTTTTTTAGATCATATATTTCGCTCTTGGTGTCATATTGTTCTCTCTCTTTTTCTCGTGCTCTCTTACCCTCATTTCTCCCACTCTCTTACTCTCTCTTTTTCTCTTTTCTCTCTTCTTCTTTTTCTCATCCTCTTTTACTCTTGACTTTTCTCTTATGTTTTTCTTCCATTCTCCCCCCTCTCTCTCTTAAATAATATATTTGCATTGTTTCACTTACGCTCTTTAGCTTCATGTACCTTTTATTTACTCTGTTCTCTCTTTCTCTTTCTCTTTCTCTTTCTATCCCCCCTCTCTCTCTCTCTTTCTCCCTCTTACTCTTTCTCTTTTTCTCTCTTTTTCTCTTTTGCGCCTTCTTACCCCCTCTCTTTCTCTATCCCCCTCTCCCTCCTATTTTTCATAGAATCCATCTATTTCTTTGATTCCTTTCAACTTATCCCCTTCCCTTTCAATCCTAAATGAAATTCAATAAGCTGAAACAAATACAAAGAACTAATCTCTTTGATCTTCAACTTGCAAATCACAAAAGCGAAAAAAAATTACATGTCTGCAGATATTAAGCGTCCAATTTCTTTTGATTCCGTTGAATACAACATTGTTAAGAAGTTCATTTCATTTTCAACCATTTTCTTTCTTTCAAAGTGAATCAACTTTGAACGATTTCCAGAAACATATTCTCGCGATTTATTGAAATTTACTGAGCTTTGTCTTGTTTGGCAAAGCGCCAAATCCAAGGAAATTTAGGAAGGAAAGTTAAGTTTTTTAATGAAACTAGCAAACTTACCCAACGTTGCCCGGTTAGCAAATATGTTAAACATATATACATAATTATGGACCGTTCAACTGTTCTTGCTTGCATCTTGTCTGTAAAAAACATGGTTTTCATGGAAATCAGCTTATCTATAAATATAAAAGCGAAAATGTATGTATGTATGTGTGCTCGCTTTTTCTGTGTGTCTACAAAAGGCTTTTTACAGAGAAGCGGTCACTCGCTTCACAACTTTTTAAAACTTTTTATATCACATATAAATCGTAATATCTCACAGTTAACAACGAAGGTCGCCTGTCTATTTCATTATCTCGATTTCGGGAAGATAAATATTCAACATTTGTCGCTCGCCGCATGTGGGTTAGTCTTTTTCCTATAATATCTTGGGGGGAGGTAGCGTTCAGCAGTAAATGAAATCCCGCAGTATAACTTGACCTCATTAACTTATTAAAACAGGCACCTGCTAAATCCAAGTAATTAAATTCAAACGTGTTTCCGTTAGCATGTCGCGGTGGGGCAATCGTTAACGTCGCACTTTTTTTTTTTTTCACACTTTAATTTGCCTCAAGGGTTCGGGTTCGATCCTCATACTTACTTTTTTTTAACCCCCCCACCCCCACCCCCGGAGTTTCCAAACACCCGGGCAACGCCGGGTACCCCTCGCTAGTATTAAATAAAATTCACACTTCTTTCTACAGTCCAACCATATTGAATACAAACACACTTCAGTCTTTGCTTAACTTGTAGACATAGTTTCAATCATGAAACTATGTTTTGCTGTATTTTGGTTTCGATTCTAGCTAATGGCACTCAAATTATATATATATATATATATATATATATATATATATATATATATATATATATATATATATCAAATTTTAGTCATTCAATGAATTTTAAAATTTATGACGTGAAATGTTTGAATTTCAAATCAAAAGATTTTTATTCTGAAGTATATATATATATATATATATATATATATATATATATATATATATATATATATATATATATATATATATATATAAAGCTGAACGTCTGTGTGTGTGTCTGGTCACGAATAGGCTCCTATATGGTTGACTATTATAGAAAACTGATCATATATAATAATAGAAGATGTATTGAGACACAGGAATGGGTATGTTTGATCTGGCATAATGATGATTAATTAAAATTATGGGGTCTGCGTACGCGTCTGGTCCACAAAGTATGGAAATAAAAAATTTAAATAAAAAAAAAACGTTTACAAGTGTTTTTGATATAGATGTACGTAATAATACTTTGATAAGTATGTTTTAACTTTAATAGGGATGGTATAATTTGCGCCTGGCCTCCATAGAATGGAAATAGACACAAACTTTAATAAAGACTTTTCATATCTATCTGCGTAAGTATTCTTTGATAATTATGTTTCAGTTTGAAGAAATATGGTATAATAAAATTATGGGGTGTTCGTTCGCGCCTGATCTCCATAGAATGGAAATATATCACAAAGTTTAACAAGGTTTTTAATATAGATCCACAGAATATTGTGATAAGTGTTTCAGTGTGAACGGGTATGATATAATAAATTATGGGGTTTATCTATTTTATTTTTACTTTCATCATATTCTGCTTTGGTTTTGATACCCCCAAATTGGAAGCTATCTCTTTAAAACCCTTCCTTTTCATAATCTATCATACTTTCATAAAACAGAATCCATTTTCTGTAGGCTGTTTTTGAACCCAATCAACGACGGGTACTTTTGCTAGTATATATATATATATATATATATATATATATATATATATATATATATATATATATATATATATATATATATATATAGTTATTTTTTAAATCATGACTATATATTGGGCACAATATAATAGTAAATAATGGACTCTATAATAATAAATACGAAATCTGCGTAAATTAAGATATCATATTTAAGCGTATTTTACGACCGGGCAACGCCGGGCACCCCTACTAGTTACTAATAAAAATCAGGAAACGTAAAATTAGTTAGGGTTATCACATCTGGAGAGATGCTACAAAAAGCAACATTTCCTACCTTAATAGGATATAAAATTAACTTCAAAATCTAGTGGAAGAGGTGTCTATTTCACTTTCGAACGTAGCTGGTCTTTGTTTACTCTATTGTTATGTTTATGCTACGTGCTCGACTGAACTCCAGCCTCTTGTTTTCCCTTGTAAAACATTTACAGTAAAGAGTCGTTTAGGAACAACCACTGTACCACTGTAAATACTTTTCCTTTCTCCTTCTATCTACCTAAAACTAAACAGAATTTCCCTGAACAAATTTTCTTTCCAATGACTACCTGCTTGTGGAACATATTATCATGAGATTGCTTCCCAGTTGACTACATGGTCGTTTCCAAGTTCAAAGTACATGTCTGCAGATATTAAGCGTCCAATTCTTTTGATTCCGTCCAATTCTTTTGACTGTTAAGAAGTTCATTTCATTTTCAACCATTTTCTTTCTTTCAAAGTGTATCAACTTTGAACGATTTCCAGAAACATTCTCGCGATTTATTGAAATTTACAAAACGCCAAAATCCCAAGATATTTTAAAAGGAAGATTAAGTTTTGTCATTCAATTCAGACTTCGTATCTTAGTAGAGTATGATGTTTTCTCTTCCCTGCAACCTCTTTCT
This sequence comes from Euprymna scolopes, assembly GCF_053919585.1. Lineage (NCBI taxonomy): Eukaryota > Metazoa > Mollusca > Cephalopoda > Sepiida > Sepiolidae > Euprymna > Euprymna scolopes. The sequence continues at coordinate 105,307,451 of NC_136509.1, read as the reverse complement.
CACAGAAGAGACATTACGAGCCTGTCTCTGCTATATCGTAATTTTCATGGTAAGTGCTCGTCTGAGCTCCAATCTATGGTTCCTCTTTGCCAAACTTGAATGAAAAACACTCGTCTAGCTGAAACCACCATCAATAATTTCTCCTACTCTTTATCTATGTCTAAACCTAAACCTGGATTTCAGGAACAAAGCTTTTTTCTAAGAACTGCCCGACTGTGAAATTCTCTTCTGTTTCCCTGCTTTCCAGATGGCTAAAATATGTTCGTCTTCAAGTCCAATGTAAACAAGTCCTTGACGAGCTGTCCCCTTAAGTAATCCAACTTACCAAATTTCCACTACTAACGATTACTACTGTCCCATTATCTACCGTACACTCATTATCCTTATCTTGGAGTGGCCTCCGAGCTTTTATAAGTGGTGACTCCTTTATAAAAAAAATTAAAAAATTAGAAAATTTTCCAAAATAATTAAAAATAAAATGCTATCTAGGGAAAGGGTGGCAAAAAATTTACATAGAAGAGGACACAGTCGCCCAACACCTGTCCAAATTCACCTTGGATTGTTGCGTTGTTCGTGCATTTATTACTTTACTTGGAAGTTTATTTCAATGTCAAAGGATTCTGATTGAGAAAACAGCCTTCCATTTGGTTCCATCAATATCGGCGATGAAATAGTTTCATATTGTGTCTGCATAAATCTCTTTCTAGTAAAGGAATGAAAGGTTCTTTATTATCATGTCAACTGAGGAGATTGTAGACCAAAATGAGATCACATGATCGTCTGCGTTCACTACTGATGCAATTCTCTATCTATATAAAAGCCAAGTACGTCCAAGGATGGAATACTGCTGCCATATCTGTGCAGGAGCTGCTAAAAATAGCCTATCCTGCCTTGACAGAGTACAAAATAGACTTCGTGGCTTAGTGGGGGATGCCCTCTTCTCTTCCCTGCAACCTCTCTCCCACAGAAGAGACGTTGCAAGCCTATCTTTGTTTTATCGTTATTTTCATGAAAGGTGCTCGTCTGAGCTCCAATCTCTGCCCCCCTCGCCAATCTTTCACGAAAAACACCCGTGTAGCTGAAACCACTGTCAAATATTTTCCCCAATCTTTATCTGTGCCTAAATCAAAACGTAGATTCCATGAACAAAGCTTCTTCTTAGAACTGCACGCCTGTGGAACTCTGTTCCGTCTGCCTGTTTCCCACCTGATTACAACCTGGATGTCTTCAAGTCCAACGTGAACAAATTCCTGATGAACCGCCCCCTTAAGTAGACACTTTATTAAATCTCAACACTAACGTACTGTACATTCAATAACCCTTATCCCTGAGTGGCTTCCGGGCCTTGATAAGTGGTGACCACTTTGTACAAAAAAAGGGGAGAAAAATTTGTTTTTTTATCGGGTTTCATAGGGCAGATCTGATAGGTACTGCACTGTTCGAGTAGCCAGTGTTTAAACTCTGTCCAGATGCTGGATATCCCATATTAGATATGGGATAGATTAGATACCGTACTCTAACAGTGATCTTACAAGGGAGACAAAAAGAGGGAGAAATGTTTCAGGAATGAGTCTGAAAAAAGAATGTCGTATGAGAAATACGATACCCCTTGCTTTTATTAGCAGCCTGGGTGCAATGTTTAGATGGTTTGAAGGACGAGTCAATCAAAATTTACACAGAAAAGGACACAGTAGTTCAGCACCTGTCCGAATTTGCGTGGAATTGTTGCGTTGTTTGCGCATGTATTACTTTACTTAGGAGTCTATTTTAATGATGAAATAGTAAGATGTACTCGACGTTTATGCACCCAAATAAAAATAGTGATGTACCCAATGTACCTGTATGTGTGTACGTGTGTCGCAGCATTACAGTTAAATTGTTGATCTAAGAAACAATTTAACCGTGGATTTGGAATCAGCAATTTTGGTCAGATGTCTTTATTGATGTCAGAAGTTTATAAACCATTTATAAAACTCATCATTTGAAATTAAAAACATGTAGAAATAATATTAGAAACAAATGTTCCGACATCTTTAGCGTTCCCTTTTAGTTATTCGAACAATCACATTAAATTACCGTATGTATTTGACGTACTGTTTACTTAGCAAAGAAATCATCCATCCATTTTTTTTTTAAATTAAAAATTGATGAAGAAATCTTTCCTAAATGTTCACTAGAATATTTTTTTTACTTTAATTAGAATTTTATTATATATACGTTTTCAGGAAACCCTTGAACAAGGTGTATCCCTGTGCTTATTTTACAAATGCTTTAATGGAATGTGCTCTAATTAACTTATAACACTTGTGCTCTCTCGATATACATACTCCCAACTAACCCAACAAAGAGCAAAATTCCACCTTTTCACTGACAAGGTTCCTAGGTTCCAGATAGTCTCTACTCTAATAGTTTCTCCCCTTGGATTGCTAGACGTTAGAATTTCCTCCCTGTTCTCTGTTTCCCTGACTATATTAACCATCAGTCCCCTGCTAGACACGACCCCACATAGTATCCCTTACGTTCAAAGTGGCAATATGTCTGGTTTAGGATGAAAAAGAGTTAAAAAAAAAGGTGTAATACTTGTTATCCTCCGTTTTATATTCTGGAGGGTTACTATTCAGGGGTTAGATGGTGTTCCTTAGTGAAGCCAACAATACATCTAGGAAAGAGTAGGACTGTTAAAAAAAAACAAACCAGGTAAGGGAAATTCGTTTTCTCTGTATGGCAATCTCAAAGTGATATAAAATGTAGAACTTCATTGGCTACAATATGGGCCAAGTAGTAAATTCTTGTGTAGTTGGTTACATGACGGGAACAATACAGTTTACAGTAACAATCCGTTTGTACATTATCTAAAAAAATGCATCATCAAATTAATAATTTTACATGCATTAACAATTAATAACACATTTCAAAATATGATCTTCTAGACATCAAAAGTTCAAGTGTCCTTATAATAAGCTACAAAATATCCATTCTCCGAATTCTTCTCGCAAATAAACAATAATTTAATCCAATGACACACACAATCCATCATCAGAAGTTTGTTTGTCAAATTATGATTGACAGTCATTCAAAACACACAAGAAATGTATACAACCCTTTTCATAGTGCGTGTGTGTCCTTAATGCCTGTGTTTTTATTTTCTTTGTATGCGTGTGTGATAAAAATTCACCATCTGTGTGTGTGTATTTCAAAACAATCACAATTTATAAACCACAATTTATAAAACCGAATGTCGGTCTATTTATCAATGAATTTACGCGAATGCACTGTTCTTTTGGTTGTTTTACGGGATGTAAACTCTTTTCCTTTTAAAAAAAAATTTACTTTGGACCTCTTTTTTCTGTTGATTGTTTTTTTTTTTCTTCTCTTTTTTTCTTGACATTGTTTGCGTATGTGGGAATCCAAGTCTTCTTCCCATTTTTTTTCATTATTTTTTCTCTTTAACTCGCATTTTTCCGTGTATATTAGGACCCTATTTTTAACGCTGTGACTTATTTATTTATTTATTTCCGTGGTAAACCAGGTTGTTTTTCCCCCATCCTTGAAGGGTGCTCTCGTCACGAGCACGAAAGCAACGTAAATGTTGTGTAGTAGGGTACATCACGAGAACAAGATATATAACGGAATATAATGGAGACGGATAACGGGGAATGAGACGTCGTTTGTATAACGGCGTATACGGCGACGATGACGCAATTCTTTGAGATTTCATATTATTCTTAGGAGAGATATGCATGTGAAGAGATGTGAAATGAACAGTTCTTTGTAACACGCAGAGGGGAGATACATTATTGATGATGCGGGACTGACAAAACTTTGGACGGATGTTTCATATAATGTTCATTTACAAAGACAAAACACTAACCTTTCGGTAGATAACAAACGAAGACAAAGGCTTACTAATAATGGTTATGATCAGGTATTCGATGCTCTGCAGAATTACTACATTGTCTTGTGTCTCTTTCTTGTTCACTTCCGAAAGAAGCTTCGGCTAACTACACTCTTCCGACTCTTTGTCAACTCAGAACTCTACTGACTCTAACTTAACTGAATATATTGTAATTTATCTTTCTTTGTGACGTCAGAACATGCTTAGACATGTGAATGCCTCCTAACCTGGATTTGCATATTACATATGTCTTCAACACGCTTTTGGCAACACAAATAAAATTCCTTAATTTACATTGTCCGATTCTACTTGCTCTGACCCAATTAGTTGCATAGTTATTTCTAACACAATGAACAATGCTCTACATACCTATCATCGTATCTAAATTGCAATATGTCTTCTTTTTTAACTTTTATATTACTAGGTTCGATTCTAGCCTTTTCCTTTAATAAATATTATTTTCAATTCTATTTACTCTGTTTCTCTAATTACCGAGATATGTCCCCTTCCATACACAACAGAATCTCTACGATAAACAGGAACAAATTTATGGCCAAAAGTATAACTTTTGCCTTTTTTGTTACCTTGTTCATTGATCTAGATATCCCCAAATTAAATCTATTCTATTTTTGTCCATAACCGATGTTTTAATCAAGTTTGGTGATGATTGGTCAGGCGATGTTGGCGCTAGACTAGAAATATTTTCCAACCAATAAAAATAGTTAAAAACTCCAAAACCTAAAAATCCTATGTGAAATTCAATAAGCCTATAAAAACGGTGGCTTCATGAACAGAAATTCAGACACTTATCAATTCTCCAGTACCCATCCCAGAAGAATGGAATGTGCCACGCGCTAAAATCCCTTTAAGCCTACATCTACAGTAAAAACAGCTACCCATAAGGTAAATTCTCTCTCTCTCTCTCTAACGCGAGAGCGCGCACGCACGCACGCGCGCGCACACACGCACACACACACACACACACACACACACACACACACACACACACACAACAGAACTTTAAAATAAACTTTTGTCGTCTACTTCTTATTTAAACACTTTAAAACTTCTAAACAAACTTTGATCTTTCAGGGTATATTTTACATTTCTGTAAAATTGTTGGCATAAATTAAGTCTGTACGTTAATCCATATTTTCTCATCTTATTCCTCAAATCCCGTTGTTAAATTAGCACTTGCTAACTGATGACCCATTCATAACATTCATGTTTTTTATCCCTCTTTTTCAATTTGTCAATTTAAATAGATGTAGATTAATTGTTAATGCTTTTTTTCGACTCTTTCAAAAACCGTACTATCATCAAAATACACTACCTGTAGCCAGGAGCAGCCTACAAATATAACTCCTTATCTCAGATGTGGGAAATCATCCTGACTAAGTTTTAAAAGCACATATCCGATTCTCGACTCCTGCAAAAAAAAACAAAAAAAAAAAAACTCCCCTCCCATCATAATCGCTCTGACTCCCATCACGTCTTAATTAAAATGAATAGCTCTTGTCTTGGGGAAGCTCCATGTCTTCACACGTTTCTTGGACTGACATTCACTCTTGATTTGAAATGAAACACATACACTCGTGAGAAAAATGGGCCAAACAGAATTTATACATTTTATTGCACTAAAAGCTATATTGAACAATAAACAATTGAACAAGGAAACTCAAACGAGACTAATAACACAGAACAAGACATTTACTTTAATAAATGCTTAGGATGGAATCGCATTCCTTTCTGATTTCTTTAAAAGATCAATCCTTTTAGATATGTTCTCAACCAAAGTGGAACACTGCGAAGAAGAGATGATATTCCATTCGCTTTGCACAGCTTCCCACGATTTATAATTATTTGAAAAAGTTCTTCCAGCCAATGCACGAGATATTATGGACCAAATATTCTCGATTGGGTTAAAATCGGGGCTTTGACCTGGCCAAAATACACATTAATTGAATTATCAGAAAACTATTTTCTTGTGACTTTAGCGGTGTGTGCAGGGGCATTATCGCGTTGAAAAATAAAAATAATGTTCTGGGATATTCTCAGCTTCTGGATACTGGTAACAGTTCTGTTTCTAATATTCGAATGTATTCCTTTGCATTGAGTGACTTCTCACATCTAATATGTTCCCCAACTCCTGTTGCAGTAAAAGTTCCCCATATCATTATCCCTCCATTCCCATATTTAACCGTCGTTTTTATGCAACTTGGCCAAAATCTTTCTCATGTTCTTCGATTGCACCGTTCAGGAGTATCGGGAGCATCACTAACAAGACAAAATCTTGATTCATCTAACCAGAAAACATTCCTGAACCAGTCTGAATCTTTCTTGCCATAACACGAGAAAAATCTCTTTCTATCATTGACGTTCTTCTTAGATAAAATGGCTTCTTTGCAAACCTTTTAGAAGAAAATATATTGTATATCTAGAAAGAGAATTTCCAGCCCCTGTTTTGAATTCATAAGTTTTCTTTAGATCCTTCAAAACATTTAATTAAGCCTGTGGTCGTCCTTCAAAGTGGATGCTCTAGGGCGACCAGATCCAGATTCCCCTTTTACCAAGCGTTTGACTTTAAACCCTCGACCAATTCACTACAGAAAGAGATGTTCCACATTTTCTTTTCTTAAAATATCAAAAATCTGCTTGTAAATCATTTTCGACTGCCTTAACCCTGCAATTCGGTTTTTTATATCCTCGCCAAGATGCGGTCTTATCATTTTAGGATTAATTTTTTTCACTTATTATTATATGCTATAATAATAATATTGATATGCAAAATAGAAATTTTCAGTTAAAATTAACAAAAATTCATAGAAAAAAATTGAAAAATCGATTTCTTCCTTCTTTCACGCTTGGCCCATTTTTTTTTTTTGCTCATGAGTGTATAGTTGCCAAGATCGCTGAATGTAATTGGATCACTCTACCGCTCCAGTAGGTATCTCACTACCAATGTAATCCTCTATCTGTATGAGAGCCAGGTACACCCTAAAATGGAGTACTATTACCACATCTGGACAGGAGCTCTACGGTGCGCCCTATCCAGCCTTGATAGAGTTCAAAACCGGCTTTGAAATCTAGCAGGTGATGCCCGTTTTTCTTCCCTGCAACCTCATTCCCATAGAAGAGACGTTGCGAGCCTGTTTCTGCTCTATCCTTATTTTCATGACAAATGCCTGACTGAACTCTAATCTATGGTCCCTCATTGCCAAACTTTCACAAAAAACACTCGACTAGCTACAATCACTATATACGATTTTCCCCACTTTTTATCTGTGTCTAAATCTAAACGCAGATTCCATGAACAAAGCTCCTTTCCCAGAACTGTTCGCCTGTGAAACACTGTTCCGCCGGCCTGCTTCCCAGTTGAATACAACATAATAACCTTCAAATCCAATGTAAATTAGTTCTTGTTGATTCGTCCCCATGAGTAATCAAATTCTACTTAACTTGCACCATTAACGATTACTATACTATCACCTTCTATTCATTAACTCTTATCCTTGAGAGGTCTTCGGGCCTTGATAAGTGGTGACTCCCAAGTAAGAAGAAAAAAAAACTTAGAAGTGATGGAAAATGGAGAAAAACAAATCTCTGTGATCAGTATAAAGAAAATAAACAATTTAACTCTGACTCCATCAAAAATTGCAGACTCATCACTCTGACTCCCGACTCAACGTTTCAGAGGTGTGTAAGTCAGCGAAACAAAGATCGGACTATTGACTCTCGTTTTAAAAACGTAATCTTAACTCCGACCTCTGTAAAAATAACCGACTACCGACTGTAGCTCCCAACTTCACTCCAAAAGTCTTGGAATATTTTTTTTTTCAAAAAGGAAGACAACATAAAAATGAAATAAGTTTGTTTTAATAATATTTATAAAAGATATTGAAAGCATCAAACGAATCAAAAAGGTGAAAAAAAAAGAAGAAAAACGACGACGAGAAGGAAAAATGTTAACCGATATAAAAATGAATAGAGGTGGGAAAACACTGTAATTAAAAGTAAAGAAAAAGAAATGGAAATAAAACGAAGGAAGGAAACAAAGAATTGTACATTCTTTGCTTTTCTACACAAGCGCGCAGGAAAGACATTTCCTGTTGAAGAGGAAATATGAACTTTCGAGATGTAAAATTGAAAAAGCCAAAATGATGACTCATCTCGATTGATCACAGACATTTCTCTCGGTTGTCTCCCCTTGTTATTTCTCTTCATCGCATTTCCGGGTACATCTATCGTAGAATATCCGTTATTTTTCCTTTGATATTTGAGACAAAATCATTAGATACAGCTGACAGATCTTTCAAATGCTACATCTTCAAAAATTTCATTTTTAAAATGGCATAAAAAAATTAATCTCTGTTCTTGTTTGTCTACTCTGTAAGTTTTTTTTAAATAAAGAAGAAAAAGAAAAAAATGTTTGTTTCTTTTTCCATATATCAGATCAGTAAAAAAAAATAGATATATCAAAGACAGTTATGCTGAAGGACAACAACACACATATAAAAATACAATAAGTATAATAATCTATGAAAGAATAGGATAAGCTTTATATATATACTAGACTACCCATGACCCGTTGGGTCAGTATATGTTATGGCTAGCTATGAAATTGTGAATATACACAATCAATGTTTAAACGTGATACTTGTGAAAGAAAGAAAATATTTTAACAATTACATAAATAAATGAAGAACACACACACACGCGCGCGCACACACACATATATATATATTGTAAATAAGAAAGGAAAATGAAGGTATAAAACTTATATATTAATATATATAGATTTATTCATTTATTCAATAAGGGTATACATCAATTAGGTGTGTTGGGTAAGTGAGTATATATAAATACGCATACGCAAACGAAGCACTTCCATCATCTTTCAATCAAGAAAAAATATTCCCACTCCGGAAGCAAAAAACGACACCCTGGAATTAAAAACCGTTCAAAATTCCCTTGTATTCATAAAGAGAGTATCAGAATTTAATTCTTCCATCGACTATTCTTTCTATCTTTCTTTTCTTCTTTCTTTAACCCACCCCTCTATGCAAGTAGTTGCTACTGATAGCACATGACTGTTTCTTTGTTGACGATTGGTCGAGTGATTTTTTGCTCACCGATTTAAGCGAAAATGGAAGTGAAAAAAAGGCAGTTGCTGCCTTGGCCTTTGGGAGTGAAAGGTCTTGTTTGAAAATCTCAGCCCTGTATGTAGTAACCCATCGTGGCGAGACATCAGGAGACTCTAGATGAAAGTCCTAATTCGTCAGTTAAATTTTCGTCTAGGTGACAAAAATGAAGAGGAAAATGGCGGCTGAGTTCAGACAGAAAAGTCTTAAAAAATCAAGTCAAAAGTCTTGTCTAGAGGAAAAGAAATAAGTGCAAATGTTAAACCTCAGACGGGTGAAAAAAGTGATAGTGTAAACAACAATAATTTGCTTGCTCCTCAGGAAATATTCGAAGTGAAAAAGAAAGTATATAATCTTACATGGTGCAGCAAGAAGAAAGAGACTTCTCTAATAAGTAAAAACTTTTCGATTGACTAAGCTGTCGAAGCTACATCAGGTCAAATAATGTTTTTCTCCAAGTAAAAGCCGACAAATATGAGTAAAAGAAAGTTTTTTTTTTGTTTTTTTTTGTTTTTACACGGTGGTCACCACTTATCAAGGCCCGGAAGTTACTCAGGTATAAGGGTTAGTTGAAGTTGAAGAAGATGCAGATTTATTTGATAAAAAAAGAAGAAAATCGAACGAGACATTTTTTATTTTTATGCTATCTCAAGCAGGAATGACAATTCTCTCTAAAAAATCCTTATAAATTATCCTTGCTTCTAAAAAAACTATTCGTACCTCAAAGTAAGTTTTGCCTCTTTCTTAATCTTTTCTTATCTTTTAATTCTATTTTTTTTTCTTTCCTGAACTGTTACTAGAACCTTTAAGGTTCGCCAAAAGGGGACATTTTTGGCAATCTAAATAGTCTTTTAGAGGGTTAAAAGGTGAACTTCAGACTTTATTATTATTTTTTTCTCCCTTCCCTTTCAATTTATTTTTCTCTCTTTAAATAAAAGTTCATAATTATTCCAAGTGGTTTTTACTTCCTCTTCTTTTTCCTTGTCTTACTTGTAAATGGTTCTATGTAATTGGTTTTTACAGGTTCTAGTATTTAAATACATCTAATTTGGCTGTTACTAAGTTAAATTCGGACAAGAGAGGTAATGTGTTTTCATTATATTTTCGTCCAAGGCCAATTATCTAAAAAAAAAAATTGACACATTTTCTACAACCAACAGTAACACTTTTTTCTGAATCAATATTTAGATTGGGTTAAGACTTTATACCCCACAAAAGAACTTGTACTCGCCTATTTTGGGCTGTCTAAAATTTATTTCGTCACTTGTTTTTCTATTGGATAAAAACTCATTTTAAAGGCTTAACATCACACCCCTATTCCTTGCCTTTAAGGAATTTCTCTCACTGGATGTTTTCCCGTTTATCGAACTTTCATTTTATTTTATATCTTTTTATATATATTTTTATTCCTTTCATTTATTTTCATTTCTTTCTTTCACTTGACTCTTTATATCCTCATATTTCTGCATTATTTATATCCACTTTTTCCTATATTTTATTTTTTTTACTCTCCTATACTTAATAAGTACGTATCCATTAAAACTATTATTATTTATTATTACTCTGTAATGCTTATATTTCTACACCCATCTACCCCCATACCCCTTTGTATTTTTATCCTCCTACTCCATCAACTGTTTAACGTTTAGCTTACTCAATTAAAATCCTCGTACTGTACACCCCCTTGTAATTCAACCCTCACATTAATCCTCCTACTGCTATCCCTATAATTTATATTTCCTTAAGCACTGATATAATCTAAGACAACCCTCTAAAAATATACCAACATAGCATAAACCTCCTATTTAATGCAAACTCCTTCCACACCTACAACACCTATACACATAGATTTAATTAAGCAACTTCTTTCAAACAACCTACCCTATATTTGCCCTGAAAATTTAAATGCACACACTGTCCACATACATTAAACCCACTATGATAAATATGCTATATACATACATGCGTAACATAATACAAATTATACTCTTTCTCTATCACAGAAAGCATTATCGTTCCCCCAAACAGCGTCCATAATTTATTTAGCTCCAAATGTAACTATCGCTAGACATCACACCCCTATGTTACCTCACACCTTCTCCACTCTTCTGATAAGAAGCATTAGGCTTCGAAATGCCATCACATAAAGAGTCCTCACATACTCAATACACCTAATTGATGCATGCCATTATTGAATAAATGATTAAATCTATATATATTAACATATCATTTTTATACCTTCATTTTCCATTCTTATTTACTTCTAAAGAATATATATATATATATATATATATATATATATATATATATATATATATATATATATATATATATATATATATATTGTATTGGTAGTAATTATTTGTTTGTTTAAAACAAAATATATAAGTGTGTCATCCAAAAGAGTGCTCAATGTTTAGACAGAGCCAAAATAAGTGAATTTAGCTTACAAACAAATGGCTACACATAAGCATACATGTTTCAGCGAAAACCCAGTAAGGGAATCGCTTCGTCAGGCCAAGGACAACTCTGGCTGTTTCAACTCAAATATTGCCTATTTATAACTAGGACTACATCATATTTAAGTGTAAACATATCATTTTTATACCTTCATTATATATATATATATATATATATATATATATATATATATATATATATATATATATATATATATATATATATATATATGTATATATATGTATATATATTGATTTAAAGTGGACCTCCGTTCTTGTATCAAGTTTTACAAAATATTTTTGGGAGGTAATATTTTTATATAAGACAATCTCAGTCAAATAAAATTGCTCAATATACTAGATAGAGCGAATTAAAATATTTACAGTTTTTTATATTTAAATTTCATTCAGAAAAATATGATTTTTCAAACAAAAATTTATTATTTGGACAAAGAATACAATATTCGAAGTAATTTCCTTAATCCATGGCTTTTCAATGTAGGCTGATCTCCTTAAAGGAAAACCATTAGCAAAATATTAAATATAATTTTGTTATTCGGCACATAGATAGAAAATATACTAAGGATTAAATCTGTTTTTAATGGACATAGAGAAAGAAAATAAGGATTGAAACAAAAAAAAAAAAGATATGAGATTTTGGTATCCAAATAGAATAGTTATCCTTGAATAGAATGGGACGATGTTATTAGGTTCCAGATTGGTTGAAGAGTTCAAAGAATAAATTTCTGTTCTGAAAAATTATATTTTTCTGAATCAAATTTAAATATAAAAAACAGTAAACATACATTTAGTGACATTGACACTGGTGTCAGGCTTCATTTTTGATCATCCAGTGGATTGTTTAACCATTAACAGTTTAAAGTCAAAACTCTTCTCCAACCGAAGTTATTCGTGATTTGCTTTTTGCAGACGATGCTGCTGCTCTGGTGACAACATCCTTTGATTAAGCGCAGACTCCTCTCAATCACTTTTCAGCTGCCTATACTGCCTTTGGACTGATAATAAGCATAAAAAGGACTGAGGTAGTACATCAGCCTTCCCCTACTCCAAAGCAAGTTGGAGGCGTAAGGCAAAATCCACCTGAGTATAGATTTCTCAAGCGTAAACTGAAAGTGGATGGTCTTGATATAAATTATGTTAAGTTGTTTCCCTACCTCGACAGCGAAGTTAATCATAGTGAATTCCTTGATGATGAAATTATTCACAGGATTGCTAAAGCTACCTATGCCTTTGGAAGCCTTCGGCACCACTTGGATGCGGTGGAATGAAAGGCGTATTTGACTGGACACAAAAATTCTTGTTTATCGTACTGTTGTTCTCTCTATTCTTCTTTACGGTTCTGGGTCAGACATCACATTCATCAGTTAGACGTATTCCATAAAAGTTGTTTAAGTTTGATTTGTGGCCTTACCTTCCGCAACAAGGTGTCAAATGCGGAATTATTCACAAAATGCAAAATATCTGGCATCGAACCTTTCCTCATTCAGTCACAGTTGCGGTGGACTGGTTACGTCTTGAGGATGCCTGGTAACAGAATACCAAAAATTGTGATCAACAGTCAGCTGGCAGATGGGAAAAGAAATGTTGGGCGGCCTTGGCTTAGGCACAAGGACAAGTTGAAAAGTAATCTGTCTGCAGTAAACACACCATATGGGAATCTTGAAAAAGAAACGAGTGATCGTAAGGAATAGAGATCGCAGTGTTTTGAAGGAATCAAAAAAATTCACTCTGATAGCCCAAGTAAGTTGAGAGAAAACAGAAAAAGAGCAAAACGATTTGCGGCGGCACCGACATCAGCAGCTGCCAATCCATACTCATGCGACCTTGTTTGTAGGTCTCTTGATGGATTGAAAAGTCATTAGTAAATTTGTAAATTGTTTTTCAGAGTATTCAGTCGAACACTAAATTTAATTATAAATTTCAACTTACAGTTTTAATTTCTTTTCTCTTATAACAAGCTCTACCCTCTATTGTTTGTGCATTGAACTTGCGCGAGCCTTTTCTAGTCTCACACAAAAACGCGTTCACATTTCATTGGTTGGGATTAAGATATCTATATATAAATACTTGGTATTTATATTAGATCGAAGTTTACCATTGTTTATATCAGGTACACATTGCATCTCCCTTGATTTCACTATATATGTGTGTATGTGTGTACACACACACACACACACACACACACACACTGTTTTTAATTGTAAAGAAACGTTTTGAATAAAGAAAAGTGAACAATGCACATTTATTCTTCTTAAATCTTCTTAAATAAAAACTGCAACTTTTGCTGTTAAATAACGAATTATGGTATCGTTTATGTAGGTTGCAAGTGTAGTTACAAGAGGGCACGTGCATCTTTCCAAGAACTCCAAGCTTGTGGAACTCCTACCTATAGCCTTGGTCAAAGGTTAATAGGTATCTCCTGTCTTTGCGACAATCATCCTTCGTTCTTGTTGGCGTCTTACTTTAATTGGCCTTATGTAGTTATTTAGATTAAAAAAAAGAAAAGAAAAGAGAAAGGTAGATTAGAAGTTCTCACTTTAGGAAAGTGTGTTCTCTAACATTTGTCAAGAATAAACCAAAGGGAAATAATTCTGGTTCACACATTTTATTAGGTGCAAATTAAGACACAAGGTCATTTTTTTTTTTTTTTTTTTGTTATTTTAATTTTTTTTTTATTAGGAAGTTCTTCTCTTTGAATCCAGAGCAGAACAGATACTATACTCTGAAAAATTAATTTTTGAAAAAAAATAATTTTTACAAATTAGGCACAAGGGCATCAAAGGTTTTCTGTCGTCATCCTTTGTCTACCCTGTTTTTTTTTTGTTTTTTTTTTTTAACTAAACGCATTTTATTCCATTCGTATAATCATTGTTTCTTCTATTCTTAAACTATTTTCCAACACTTTCATTTCAGCAATCACCACAACACCACATTTATAGGTTAACTTAAAAGCTAATAGATTTTACTTTGATGAAAGCAATATTCAAGGGAAATAATTCAGTATGTGACTAACGCTCTCCTAAAAAAAGAGGGACATTTTGAAAAGTCAGTGAGAGCGTCCATAGCAATTTAAAACAAAAACAAACATTTTTCATTCATTTGTATTAGAAACTTAAATCTCTTAAAATAAATAAGTTATATCATGTTCTCTTTTGAAGAATTGAAAATTTTTTTAAATTTATCACAAACAGTGAAGTAATGGTAATTCTCGTGTTACACACTTTTTTTTTTTTTTACATTGAATAAGTAAACTGTCGCTGGCGTGAATTTTTAGGTTGCTAAGGTAACAGCTGCTTTTGAAAACAATTATTCGTATGCGTTTACGAAAAAAATAATAAATAAAATAAAAAATTACAGAAAAAGCAGGTAAGTAAATTAAAATCTACAAAATATTATTTGTTTGGAAAATTTATTTCTCTAATTTATTATAACTTTAAATAAATATGTCTGGTTTTTATTTATTTTTAAAGAAAACATTTAAGCGGGTCGCCGGGCCGGCGGGCCGGTCGGTCACCGTATTTAATTTTTCGTCTTGAGGATACCATGATAAATTAAAAAAAAAAAAAAAATCTTTTAATAATTTATAAAATTTCTTTTCAAAGAAATAATTTCTCGTGAATTTTGTTATTTGATTTTAATTTAAACAAAGGTGCCTGTGCCTGTGCAGTGTGCACTTATTGAACCGCGCTATTTTAAAATAATATTTTCAAGTTAAATTAAAGTTTTATGATATATTTAATTAAATTGGTTCTCGTGCACTTATTGATCCGTGCTGAAATAATAACGTTATTTAAAAAGCCATTCTTAATATGGGGAGGGGAGGGTGTTTTATACATATTCTATACTTTAACCTTTACAATTGAATAATAATAATAATAAGATATAATAAAACTTTAATTAAACTTAGAAATACGATTTAAAAAATAGCGCAGATCAGTAAGTGCACTAGCACCATTAAATTGTTTGGTGAAAGTACAGAACAAATACAAAACACCCTCCTCTCTCCATGTTAAGAATGGCTTCCTAAATAAAAACGTTATTATTTCGGCACAGCAACATAAGTGCACTGTATTACCTTTTTATTTTTAAAACCCTCTCATGTTAAGAATGTGGGTGCTTCTTGTGTATCTATGTCAATCGCACTATTTTCTTAATAATATGCTCAAGTTAAATTCAACTTTTACCATATTTTTATTTGTACTTGTGCACTTTTGCCACCGTACTGAAACAATAACGTTATTATTTTGAAAGCCAATCTTAATATGGGGAGGGTGTTTTTTTTTAACTGTGCTTCCACCTAACAATTTAATTTAAAAAAAAAAAAAGAAGATATTGTGAAGCTTGAATTTAACCTGAAAAAACTGTTTAAAAATAGCGCGGTGGCAAAAATGCACAAGCACCTTTTTGTTTATTAAATTATTAGATGAAAGTACAGAATAGTTACAAACCACCCGCCTCTTCCTAGGTTAAAATTTGGTGTCTAATAGGTACATGCAAAATGAATAGCCGATCCTTAAAATGTATAAACATTTTGACTCTTTCCTTTACTTAAAAATTCATTAAAAATCATGAAATTAACAAATTTTAATGAAAATTTCAGTATTTATAAAATAATGATTACGGAATATGATGAACTCATTTTTATTTGAATCTTAGTGTAAATGTTTAATTTCGTTTAAACAAAAAAAAACACCTTTGTGCTTTTTGCTCCATGACAGTGGCAAAATAAGACAAAATACAACAAAAGCCCATCTTAAAATTCAATAAAAATTCTATTATAGTTTCTCGGTTGCAAAAAGGATTGCCCATTTTTCCGCTGTAAAAAAAGCTGTTAATATCCTCGAAAGATGATAGTCTTTCATCTCCAACAGGAACTGGAAGCAGGTTCATCTGTCTTCAAAGATCTGAGTTTGCAGCCGTTTGAAGGGAGGGCGATATGATGCCTTCTGATGAAACAGATTCAATTCTCGCATTGAGACGATATTACAGAATTTCTTAATGAATGTTCATGGAAGGAAAAGTCCTTAATAACAGGTCGACAATTCAAACCCAAAAGTCTCACGGAGACTCAAATAATAATTATTGAGTCTATTAATAAGGCTTAAAATAAAAGTCTCAAGGAGACACACAATGTAATAACTTAGCCTATCCATTTAGGCTTAATTGATTCGAGTAAAGCAACTGGCCCTGATGGTATTCCAATTATAGTACTAAAAAAACTTCAACCTGAACTAGCGCCCATACTTACAAAACTGTTTAAACGTTGTCTTAAGGAGAATAGTTTCCCATCTCCCTGGAAAATCTCATCAGTATGCCCTGTATTTAAGAATTCAGGTGATCGCTCATCCCCCTCTCAGTACAGGCCAATAAGTCTCCTGTGCGTCATGAGTAAGTTGCTAGAATCTGTGTTAAATACAGAAGTAATCAACCATCTCAACAAAAATAACCTTCTTAGTGACACTCAATATGGTTTCCGTTCTGCTAGATCTACAGCAGATGTTCTTACAGTTATATCGCATAGGATTAGCAAATCTCTCGACGGTGGCAATCTTTCTAGGGCAATTGCTCTTGACATATCTAAAGCCTTTGATAGGGTATGGCATAAAGGTTTACTTCATAAGATCGCTAGCTATGGTATAGCTGGAAAAGTCTTCTCAATTATTAAATCATTTCTTTCTGATAGGTTCATAAGAGTAGTAGTTGATGGGCAAAAATCAGAAGCTCACAGTATTAATGCCGGTGTCCCTCAGGGATCCATCCTGGGCCCAACTCTTTTCCTGATCTACATTAATGATCTTCCAAATCATATCCTTACATCATTTGTAGAAATTTATGCTGACAACACTACCATTTATGGTAGCACATCTAAGACAGTAAACGACCAAGTTCTCTCCAATTCTCTCTCCTCTGATCTTGAGCACGTAGTACAATGGGGAAAGGAGTGGCTGGTTAATTTTGATGCATCTAAAACCAAGCTTCTCTCTTTACATCATCAACATTCTAATCCACATTTGTCATCAATTGAAATGAATGGCTCTCGTCTTCAGGAGGCCTCAAGTTTTGACAAGCTTCTGGGCTTGACCATTACTCCTGATCTTAAATGGAACACGTATATCAAATCTGTTGCCAAGGCCGCTGGAAAAATGGTGGGATCTTTCTATCGATCCGGTAGATATCTCACTGCTGATGCTATTCTCTATCTATATAAGAGCCAGGTACGTCCAAGGATGGAATACTGTTGCCACATCTGGGCAGGAGCTGCTAGAAAGGACTTGTACTGCCTTGATAGAGTTCAAAATAGACTTCGTAGCCTCGTAGGAGACGTCCTTTTCTCCTCCTTGCAACCTCTATCTCACAGAAGAGATGTTGCGAGTTTGTCTCTGATGTATCGTTATTTTCATGGAAAGTGTTCAACTGAGCTTCAATCTATGGTCCCCCCTCGCCAAACTTTCACAAGAAACACTCGTCTAGCTGTAAACACTATCAATAATTTCCCCCACTCTTTATCTGTGCCTAAACCTAAACGTAGATTCCATGAACAAAGCTTCTTTCTTAGAACTGCACGCCTGTGGAATTGTCTTCCATTTTCCTGCTTTCCGGCTGACTACAATATGGTTGTGTTCAAGTCTAAAGTAAATAAGTTCTTGATGAGCCGTTCCATATAAGTTATCAAATTTACCAAATTTTCATTACTAATGATTACTATATTGACCAATTTCTACTGTACACTCTTTAACTCTTATCCTTGAGTGGCCTCTGGGCCTTGATAATGTGGTGATGCCTTTGTAAAAAAAAAAAAAAAAATAAATAAATAAATAAATAAAATTCTTAAGGAGACTTACAGGTTAGAGGTGCCCAAATGTCTCTTATGCGTAGGGTGAGTTCTGTAGATCCTTTTGGTAGGTCTGTCTTGATGGAAACTGAAGAAGAAAGGTATGCATGCAAAAGGCCCGCCAAGGTGAACCAAACTCACACTACAGCAAATACAATCGACCAATCTGATTGGTCCAAAACAAATACAATGGGAGGCATGATGTAATTGTCAAATTTCTAACATACTGCCAAAGAAAGGAGAAAAAAGTAATGATTATTTATTACTTTTTTATTAGAATATGCAATAATTTAAAACTTCCATTAAGATAGGTAACAAAGGTTGCCTCAAGGGACTTAGCTTTAATATAGTTAATTTTTCATCATTGAATCGAAATGAATGAATTTAAAAAACTGTCAATAAGAGACAGGTAACAAGGGTTGTCCCAAGGGACTTAACTTTAATATAGTTAATTTTTCATTATTGAATTCAAATAAGTTCAAATAATTTTTTAGTCCCCCAACAAAAGGAGGGTGGACCTGTAAATTCACCCTTGTCTATTCATCTGTCTGCACGTTTCTTAATAACTGTGCCTTGAAATTTAAAAATATTTTGCACAAACATTAAACATGATATGAATAAAAACATAAGTAACAGTTTTTTCATCCTTTTTCATCCCCCCCCACCAAGCCGAATAAAGTGGAATGATAAGGTGATTAATTGAAGTAGACTTTATATATTCTTTAAAGTCATCAGAGACGAATAAATCTGATAATACAATGCCTGATACTAAGAATGACTTAGCATTATCAGAATACACATGAGAAGGTACACCGTATACATTGGTGAACCTGATAAAGACTAACAGGAATGAACGTGTGCCCATGTCTGGTAGTAGTTCTGAGGGATCGAAAAACCAGATAACCTTAGTTTGCTAAGAGTTTGTCCCCATATGGCAGCAAATCAAGTGTACTTCATTAATGACCAGTTTGGTCAAGTGGTGATTCTTTCCATGAGAGAATAGGGAATTTCATCTCAAAGAGAAGAACTTTGGAGTTCTGAATGCATCCTCTGATCCGCATCAGACCATCCTTATCTAGGAATAAGCCAAGAACAGTCACCCTTGGGGGGTGCAACCTTATTTGAAGGTTGTTTCAAATAATCCAATTCAAAGGGAAAGGCTTCGCTTTGCATGCAATCAAAGAGCAACAATTTAGCTCTTTTATGGATGTCAGTACTTTGGTGTCGTAACTTATCACTGAATCTCAAAACCTTCTCTAAGACATTAATCGCCTTAGATAATGTAGAGAAATCAGATATTTTTAAAGGAAAGGAGTTCTCATCTGAATTGACTTCATCCGAGAACATGTAGGAAACGATTTTCCTGTTGTTGCTATTAAGGTAGGGTAAGGAAGACATGGGCCAGTTGATACTACTTTCGTTTAACCAATCTGGTCCATATGCTCAGAAATTGAACACTTGTGCTAACTAAGAGGTAGTAATGCCTCTGGTCTGATCCACTAAAACAAAATCTTAAAGGATTTTTACACAGGACATCTTGTCGCTACCAGAATGAAAAGTAGTTTAATGCGTTCATACGTATAGTGGAAAAACATGGACAAGGATATTGAAGAAAAGGTGAAAGCATGCAAAGGATGTGCACTAGCTGCTAAAGTGCCACCAATTCAATTTAGCTCATGGCCCAAAGCTGACTACCCATGGTCATGGATACATGTGGCCTACGTGGGACCACTTGATAGACAGTACTACCTCATAGTAGTGGACAGCTTCTCTAAGTGGCCTGAAGTCTTTAGGTGCAAAAGCCCATCTACTAACTTCACTATAAAAATCTTCATGAGTTATTTGCATGGTTTGGAGTGGTCGACAGTTTAGTGTCAGATAACAGCACTCAGTTTACATCCAGGGACTTTAAAAAGTTGATGGAAAACTTCCAAGTGGATCACATCACAACTCTGACTTACCACCCCAGGTCAAATGGACAAGCCAAAAGATTTGTAGACACCTTGAAGAGGCTTTGAAGAAGGCAAAGGGCCCTCCGTCTGAAAAAGCGTTGCAACAATTTCTTCAGGTGTACCATATAATGCCTAACAAGAATACACCATCCTAGATGTTTCCGGTGGAAGTGATGTTCACAAGAAAATATGGCCAATCTTTGACAAATTATTGCAAAAACAGGTAAACCCCACAAAGACAACTGTTCCCAAGAAGAATTACATGCCGAGAGAAAAAAATTCTTCCAGATGCATAAAGATAATAATACTTTCTGGGAGCAAAGAACAATCAAGAACGGGATCGGTCATATGATCTACATGGTGGAAGGACCACATTCCACGCATAAGAAACACTTGGACCAGATATGCAAATGGACTTTGAATGAGTTAAGTGAAACTCCACCAGAAGAAGAGATGTTGAACCTACTGTATGACGCATTTGACCTGGAACCTCCTCAAACTAGTACCGAAATAGATTGTTTCGGCAAAAAAAAGAAACTGACAGACACCTTAGAGATGGACCGAGAAAGAAAAATTATATTTCGGGGAAATAAATCTTTGGAAGGGGGCTGTTCTGGAGTAGTTAACACCCCTATATTCATGATAATATGGATTTGTCTGGCCCTAAGTAAGGCAGACATTTCTGCCATTGAGCAGAAAGCGTACTCACAGTTTAACCGCTCAAAGTGAACATCAGGATTTTTTCACCTTAATACGAATCTTGCTTTCCAGGCTGTTGGAAAACTGCTTCTGTGGTACCAGTATTCAAGAATTCTGGTGAAAGAACTGACCCATTAAATTATCGCCCCATTAGCCTCCTCCCACTTTTTGCCAAAATATTTGAGGCCTTAATTAACCATGCTCTAGCTCATCACCTTACAGATGCTAAACTTCTGACTGACCAAAAATATGGATTTAGACAAGCCAGTTTCACAGCAGACATCCTAACTGTAATCTCTGAACGTATATACCATTCACTGGACAAAGCGGGATAGGGCAGAGCGGTAGCTCTAGATATATCTAAGGCTTTTGACAGGGTATGGCATGGGGGTCTCCTCAGGAAAATTAGATCATACGTTATCACTGGTAGAATACTTAACATAATTAAATCCTTCTTAGATAAGAGAAAATCCAGGCTGTCCTCGACGGTTGTACATCTGAGCAACATGATATAAATGCGGGAGTGCCCCAGGGGTCTATCCTTGGACCTCTACTGTTCCTGATATTCATAAATGACCTCCCTGACAAAATTGCCTCTGAGATGGGTATATATGCTGATGACACCACACTCTATAACAGGCACAACAGGAAAACAAATGAACACATATCTAAAGAAATGGCAGAAACACTAGAGGATGACCTCCAATCTGTAGTGGAATGGGGACAAAAATGGATGGTCACGTTCAATGCCGCCAAGACTAAACTAATTTCATTAAATAATTACAAGAAACCTTCTCTACCACCTATAACAATGGCCAACGACTCTTTATCTGAGAGTACATCTTTCAAACTCCTTGGCTTAACGTTCACAGGAAACATGAGTTGGAACAATTACATTGAAGGCATTGCCAGGACCGCTGCAAGGAAGGTGGGCTCTCTCTACCGTGCTAGAAAACTGCTAACACCCGAAAGTATCCTGTACCTCTATAAGGCAACCATTCACCCATGTATAGAGTATTGCTGTCATATTTAGGCTAGTGCATCGGCTACTAGTCTCTCGCTCCTTGACAAGGTTCAAAAGAGAGTCGCAAATCTGATAGGCCCTGAACTGGCATCTAAGCTTCAGCCTCTGTCCCATCGACGAAACGTTGCATCCCTCTGCCTGTTATACAAGTATTTTAATAATGAATGCTCTAACGAACTGCAAGCACTTGTGCCTCCACGACGTGAACACCCTCGACAGACTGCAAAATCCCACCCCCACACTGTAGAGATACCTAGATGTAAAAGATCTTTTTACTCCAGTAGTTTCTTCCCCAGAACCGCTAGACTTTGGAATTCCATTCCAGATCCCTGCTTCCCCAACTCTACTAACGTGCAGAAGTTCAAGTGCAATGTGAACCGACATCTTGCTGCCCAAATCCCTACATAGTACCCCAGTAGTTGTTGCCCCTGATAGTAGCCCCCTACACCAAAGTGGCAATGTGACTTGTTTGGGGTGAAAATGTAATAAAAAAAAACAAAAAAAAATTGTGACCCCTAACTAGGACCACAACAATTACTTTAGATTTGCCCTTTAAATTGCAAACTTGTGATTTTGATTAATTTTGATGTTGCTTAAAATTGTAAGATTGTGATTTTGCTTAATTTGAATTTTGCCTAAAGTTGCAGAATAAGACAATTACTTCTTTTAGAAATTGCCGCTAATAACAACATAAAAAAGAAAGGGTCATACCTATTCAGTGCTTATTGCTCCATTTTGAAATAACTTTAATTATGAATATAATATTTACTTAATTTAAAGTTTGTCTTTGATTAAAAAAAAAAGAAGCAATTTACAGATTTAAAATTATAATACTCGCCGCAGACTAAGGACATAAATTCCTACTCTGTTTAATTAATTTAATTATAATTTTTGGCAGAGCATTATCGCCAAATTTGGGTTCAAATTCACCTCGCATTTATTTTCTACCACGTGGTGGCTTGTGCCATTTTGGAATAGAGATTTTCTTTCTCTTCTTCGCAAACATTTACTGCAAACCAGTTGCTTTTTTCTCTCCTATTATTAATTTAATTGCTTTGCCTATTTAAATATAAATCGGTTGATAATTAGAGGGGGAATAGGTATTATTCTCTCCTTCGTATTTTTTTCTCGTTTGTTCCATCTTGTGGATATTGTCTGGTCTTGATAATTTCCTTTCTTCCTTTTCACCTTAATTTCGTTGTCGCTAATTTACATTTGTTCTCAGTCTACGTGACATTTCTAATAATCATAATGGCAGCTTCTAAATTATACAGACGTTTATGATAGGAATGTATGGATGCACGACTGGGGGAAGGGGAGGAAAACAGTACTGCCTACCTCCCTTTAACTACTTGACATCATTTTCAAACAGTCTTTTGACTTTCTCGCATTTTGGGCTTCCATAGACGATTTTTTGTTTGTTATGATGCTGCAAAACCAGAATCTCTCGCTTTTGGGGGATAATCAAGCTATTGTTTGTACAAACAAGGTTGTTGTTTTTTTTAATTCAATACCTTAGGACTTTATATTACTAATTATCTTTGAACTAGACTCAGAAAGTTATTTTCCAAAGGATTTTTACAATGAATTTATTTAACTTCAGAATTTAGCTGAATTTGTCAGCTTCCGAATGTTGCAGTGAAAACATTTTTCATTATAACTTTTTTTCACGTGTACAAATATGTTTTTCCTTTTGGAAATTAACTTAAGGCTTTAATCTTTCAAATGCAATCAAAAAATAGTCGGAAACCTACAAAACAATTATGATAAGCCGACTTTTCATATCCGTCTATTTTTTTTCTCCTCCATTTATGCTCGTACCTAGTTTCTAAATAATAGAATTACTATTTAAGCACAATAACATAGATACACAAGTACCAAAATGTGTTTGTAAAAATAACGTTATTATTTCAACAGGGTCTGTATTCTGCAGTATTTAAAAAAAACATTCTTAACATGGGGAGGGTGTGTGTGTTTTAACTACTTTGTCTTTTCACCTGACAATTTAATAAACAAAAAAGGCATCATCTAAACAAGAAAAAAAATAAAAATATATAATGGCAGCACAGTTCCAAAAATGACCAGCAAGAGTATGATGAAGAATGCTTTATTTCCGGTTCACACTATGAGGATGAAGTTTGACACAAGGTCAGTTTTTGGTATTATTGTATATTAACATCCTTAGCCCCCCTCCCCCAACAATACTCTGCTCTTTTAGGCGACTGCATGTGATTACCCTGAAAAACTTGTCGGAAAAATATTTAAAAATTTAGAGTGAGTGATCACTTTTGCATATAAATTTAATCTAAAACGATTCCACCATTTAGAGCTATTTTAACGTTTTAGAGCAGTTAATGAATTTATTTAATTTATTTTTTTTTTTAATTTATTTTGAAGGTGAGATTGTTTACTTTTTTAGGACAATATGTGTGATTTTATGATCTTGGCACGTGAACTTGGAGTTACTGGTAAAAATTTTGACTAAATCTCCAAAGCATTAGAATGGCCAGGAAATGGGTGAATCATTTTACGTTAAACTTATATACAAATTTGATTCCCGCTCTAAATTATACAATAAGTGTTTTGTTTTTTGTTTGTTTTGTTTTTCCCCTCAACTGCCTAAAACGTGTAGAATATTGTTTCTTGAGGGTATGGTTAATAAAGTCTTAATCTGAAAATTTACCCATTTTTTATATGAGAATTGAGGAAAATCAAGGTAAACAGTTTTAGGTTATTTTTATTATTGATTGATGGATTATTTAGGATTTTAATGATGGTTTCAAAACAGATTGTTCATTTTAATAATTGCAATGTTTTTTTTTTCTTATACACTTTTGTATTTTCACAGAATTTTGTTATCGTTGATTTCAAGTCTCCTTTATATAAATATAATTGCTTTACAGAAAGAGCTAGTCAACCACGAGCCTTACACTGTATTAATTATTTGATTTTCCAGAAATATTTATTTTTATTACAAAGTTTTAGTTTTATATAGAACTAGAACGATACGTGTCTTAGGATAGAACAGTTTTGCACCATTACGTTTTCCGAATATTTTAGATGAGGATTTGCATTATTTGGATTATTCGGACAACTGCTCTCATCTTGAGTGTTATTATCACAACGTTTTGGCCGATATAATCTCCGACCTTCTTCAGGTGTATCTTATTGAACTAGGGCATCTTTCTTGGATTTCAAACGGAAGTCTCTATTTAATCCATGACGTAACATATCTTTGTTCTGTTAGCCATGACCGAGTAGAAGTCTTAAGTAATTTATGATTGTATTCTTAGTATGAGGATTGAATCTTCAGAAGAGTGTAATCTGAAACAGAATTTTACTTAGTTTTTGAAGTGTTGTGCTATGGGCCATTGCAGTTGCATGTATTAAATAAAGAGTTTTGTTCAAAATTCTGTGCAGGTTTGATAAAATACATCTGAAGGTTGGTGGTTATATCGACCGAAACGTTGTGAGAATAATACTGGTGAGAACAGTAGTCTGAAAAATCCAAATTTTGCAATTTCACATCACTTTTATATCTCATTACGAAGATTAAAATGATATTGGGCTTAGTATCTTTGTATCCATTGAAATAAAGATTTAAGATTCTAAAATCTTTATTTCAATTTTGATCAATATCCATTAAATGATTTTGATTTTAGAAAATGTCTAAAATTTAGGGCTTAAACTTAAGGGATCGAAAGAAAAAAGTTGAAATTCAGAGATTTTTGCTTAATTGTTGTTGAATGATTATGGATCAAATTTAATGCAAATCTGAAATATTTAAATTTTCAAATGAGCAGTTTTGCTCAGATTATGACCTAAAAATTCTTTAAAATCCTCCAAAGAAACTGACATTTGAGGAAGACTTATTAATTGATGACTAATACCTGTTGTTGAAATTTTATAAAAATCGGGAGTACTGAATTTTTACTCCCTCTTTGTCCCCTTTCCATAAAACTAAATTAAACTAAATATAGTTCACATCACAAAAATTTCACTAAATTTGTGTTTTTAGCCATTGTCAGGTCAGTTTTCATTTTACTATTTATTTTCAAACATAAAAATACATTTTCTATTAGAGATTAACTTTAGGCTATTATCTTTCAAACACAATTAAATTTTAACTGAAATAAATAATCAGATATTATGATAAATTTATCAAAAATTTATAGTCTGTATAAGCCATACCTACTTTTCGTGATTGTTACTATATATAGGAATATATAAACATATAAACATGCTTAACTTTATAATTGTCATTGCATCGAAATGTTTTACTCGTATATTTCTCAGCTATTCATTAAATATTATGATAGCAGGTATATACTAATACTATGCTGTAAATGCATGCTCCAAGAGGAGTAAGAAAAGAAGAGACCAACAGTGAAGGAAAGGAGAGAGTACAAACAGCAGAGGTATGCAACAGAGCCTTCACAACCAGATACCATTTACATCTGTGGCATCTGCAACAGAACTTGTCACTCTAGGATAGACTTGTACAGTCACAGTCGATGATGCAATTTGCCAATGGACAAATCTGAGGTGCAGAACTTTGTTGTTTTCAGAGACAGATGAATGCCAACAACAACTAATACTGTGTGTGTGTGTTGAATACCTAATGGGTTCTGGATATTCATTTTTCTCTCTATCTAGTAGTAACGAGACGATTCCAGTATTATTCCCAATTCTGATAAAATTACCGATTTATATTCTGATTCAAGCATAGTTTCTTTTTTTTTTTTTTGTGGGAAGAGGGCGGATTATCATAAAAAATATGTGCATATGTTTTTGCAAACGTAAAAATACACTTGTTTGTGTAGGACTGTAGGAAGGGTGATCTATTGATTTTAGTTTTACTGGTAGTTTAAAATTAATAAATATTTCTTCTTTCCTCATTAATACTAGTCATGGCAAATTAAGTTTTAAATAAAAACAATAAAAGAATTGGTTTTGGTATCGAAAAATAGGTACGATTTTTTTTCCGATTCTTATACTTCAAAAAGTTTCGATTGTTTCGATTCCCGATTCCGATCAATCGTCTCAACACAAATGTTTAATATACCATAATTTCAAACCGCACGAGCACACTAGTTTTTATCCAGGGGCACTGTCACTTATTGTGCCAATTGAAAGATAAAGATGTTATAGTGCTTGTTACACTAATAACAACAAACATCCAGCTGTTTGTTTTGTCTTAATGTAGAAATATACCAGAAATGCAAAACCACATCATGAAGCTTGAAACGAAAAAGAAAAAAAGAAAAAACCTCAAAAACAAAACGAAATATTTCGTCTCAGTCATTTTCTATAAACATTGATTCTAATTATGCCTTTTTCTGAAAGATGGTGATTATCATTGCGAGATTTAAGACTGAAGACATTTTTGTTTCCGCTCCTCCTCCATTATTATCATTTTATTTTGTGTGTTACGCTAAGAAAAAAAGAGGGGTAAAAGAAAGGAAGGCTGACTTAATTTAAGAGCAGTTCAATTTAAGGAGATGAAGCCGCGACCATTCCTTTCATCATCTGACATAATTATCATTTTTGTGCAGCGTCAACGAAAGCAAAGTTTATCATTTTGTTTCACAAATAACCAGTAGGTCTCTCCTTCTGTATGCTAACATAATAATAATAATAATAATAATAATAAAATAAAATTTAGAAAATAAAATTATTGAAACAAGAAAAGAAAACTGAGAAAAACTGTGGCTGTAAAAATAGTGAATTTTCATTTTTACATCTTAATTTGGAGTCTTCTTTGATCTACAACATTTCTTGAAGGGCACTTTTTAAGCGCGATCTCACATTTCTATTAGAAACTATACGTGTACGTTGGTTGATGCGTAATGCTTTAGTTTGGAATAAGATTATCTTTGGTTTGTCATGTTTAAGTTAATAACCATGCAATAATTCAGTTCGAAATAGCATTATGTGTGGTTTATAACCTGGCATTATATCTGTAATACATCAATTTGAAATGGCATCATATTTGGTTTGGTTTGTAACGATGGCGCTATATCTGTAATTGTCCAGTTTGAAATAGTATCATCTTTAGTTTATAACTATAGTATTATGTATGAAATAAAATGGAGGTGGAAGGACCTGGATACTCAACGTTTCGCCCGATTTATGCGGGCTTCTTCAAGAGGGATGGTCATTATGTATGTAATACTTCAGTTTGAAATAGCATTTTCATCAGTAAGTGCTCGGGTTGAATGGGCTTAGTGAGACGCAGGAGTAGGAAGAGGTTAACATGAGAAAGTTGCTTCTTACATATCTCTGTGTCATATTCTGTTTACCCATTAGTCTATCATAATTAACTTTCTAATAGCACTTTTAGATACATCTTCACATTTATTTGAAGAGACTCTAACATGCATTAGTTTGTCACACTCGTATTTCTCAAATGCTTCCTATCTTGGAAAATTTCGCCAGTTTGCTAAATATTCAAAAATACTAGAGATCAGTCTTCTGCATCTCTGCACAGACCAATCAATCTCCTGTGCATCATGAGTAATTTGCTTGAATTTGTGATAAATCAAGAAATTGTCAATCATACCAGCGAAAACAATCTATTCAGTGAAAAGTAATATGGATTTTGTCCAGCAAAATCAACAATTGATATGCTGACTGTAATATCACACAGGATCAGTGAATCTATTAATACAAACTTAATTTCCAGAGTCTTTAATAGGGTTTGGTTGGTTGTTTTTGTTTTACGGCATATCAACCCTTTTCAGGTTATTTAATGCTGAATCCAGTTATTTTGAAGAAAATTTTTTTAATAGAATGTTTTTTTTTTCAAGTTGGTTTTTATTTAACCCATAGTTGGGACCCTAACAGGTACTACCACTCCGGCTCAAAGTGGACCTGGGAGCAATTACAATGAAAGGCTGGCTCCACACTCCCCAAAGTCCGCAAGCTGGGATCTCACCATCGGATATAGTTTAAGGTCATATCCAGGACCTTTTTAATAGGGTTTGACACAAAGGTTTACTTCATAAGCTTGTTAGCTATGGGGTATCTGGAAATGTCTTCTCAAAAGTCAAATCCTTTCTCTCTGATAGGTTTATAAAATTAGTTGTTGATGGGCAGAGTATCAATGCGGGCATGCTTCAAGGATCCATTCTGGGCCCAATCCTTTTCCTGATCAGTAATCTCTCAAATTACATTAACATTTATACAGAGGATAAAACCATCTATGACAACACGTTGAAGAACATTAATGATCACAATCTTTCTGGTTCTCTCTTCTGACATTGATCACTCTTTTCATTCTTTTTGTAAATACACAGCTAATTTGTTTTTTTCTTTTCATTTTAAATCTTTCATTTCTTTTCTGTTTGTTTTCCTTTTTACTGTTCAAAACTTTCTTTTTTGTCTTTTCGTTAATTCATGAATTGTAATTTATTGAGTACAAAAGAATCCCCCCTCCCTCATTAAATTACAGTTATTTCTTTTCCCTTCATTCTTCCTCAACTTTTGCCCAAACTACAATCATCAGGCAGCTGCAGTAGTGATGTGTAATGCTATGCAACTTCCATTCATCATAATCACTAATTCCTCTTTTTGTTTTCTTTTTCTTCTTTTTTTTACAAAAACAGATTTTTCCTTTCTTCTGCTTTTCTGGTTTTGCTTTCATTGTAAATCTTTTGGTGCCGATGCCTTCTAATCAAAATATAATCTGCAACTGATCCTCCGGTTCTACAAATTATCTCCATTTGATCAGCCCCGCTAAATGCAGTGATGAAGAACCACTAAAAAGGCCCATCACTCATGAAAGAACATCTTTTAAAACTAATTGAATTGATAGCAATATTCTGCGTGATTGTGGGACAAGGAGGGTGTACACCAATAAGTATCATTTCCGCATGCAACATTTGCTGACCAATCATTGACCTCTAATCTACACTTTGTTTTTTTTCTTTTTTAATCCGGGGAATTTATTTAGCCTTGAAATATTTCCAATGTTTTCTTCATCTGCTTGCATCCACAATCAACTATTAAGTCTGTCTGATGATGATGATGATTTTTTTTTGCCAACTCCATTCCATTTGTTTATGTCTCTTTGGGCTGCTCATATCTTATAAATAATCTCGTATCAATTTTTTTATATATAAAATACCAAGATCAGATTTAATTTTTCAATGGATCAAATCTGAAGAATAACACCCCCCACACACCTTTAGAGTTTTCTTGTAAAATTTGGAAAATTGAAATAAGGCACACATTCTATATTTAATAAATACCCTAAATTAGAAGTGGATGGAATTAGTTCAGGAAACGTCAGTCATTACTAATCAGCAGAGCGTTACCACTGTTGACCAAGGAAAGAGTCTATCAGGCATGTTTACGCAGTGTGATGATGCATGTAAATGAAACCTGGTTAGTAAAGGTAGAGGACATGTGTTGCATGGAGAGAAATGTTATAAGAATGATGCAATGGATGTGTAATGTGAGTCTTAAGGATAGCCTTAGTTCTGATCGCCTCAGAGGAAGCTTAAATCTGTACAGTATAGGGAGATGTATGCAGAATATGAGACTTTGATGGTATGACCACATTAAAAGAATGGATGAGTTTATGAGTTTGTAGATGTAGAACAGTTGAGGTAGCAAGTTCTATTCACAGGCGGAAGAAAACATAGGAGGAAGTGATAAAAATGGATGAGATAAAGAGAAATAAAGATCTGACCAGAGATAAGTTTGAAAATCAATTGTTTTAAAGTCTTTGAATGCATGCCAACATGTGTGAAATCGAGTATAATGATGATGAATGATGGCTCACCACAACAACCAACATTAATCTATTTTCACTTAAAAACTTAAAAATAGATGTGGATTGTTGTGGTGGGTGTTTATTGCTTATTCGTTTAGTTGTGCATTTTGATCTATTGTTTTTTATTGAGTATGAACATTTGTATGAATCATATTGACACACCGGTTCCTGTTAGATCATCAAAGTTAAGCAATGTTGAGTCTGGTCAGTACAAACAATTGGGTGACTATTTGGGAATTCTCTGCTTATCTCAGCATTGTTTTCAGTCGTCTAGCACTTCTTGCCACTGGATTCAAGCAGTACCGGTTCAGGAGAGGTGTGATTGAAGATTGCGCAACCCTTGCTTTACAATTACATGCACAGCTACCATTAGAGTGGGTATCCATTGTCTGTTGAGACTGAATGGAGACAACAATTGATGTACATTTTGAAAAGAAATAGTGAAAAGGATTCGATGATCATAATATATTTTGAACTTTTACCTACAAGATAATAGTTTAGAATTTCTTTTTGGTGTGGAAGAAGATGAAATAAAAAAGGAAATTATAAATTAAATGGCTGCATTTTGAATTATTTTTTTTCTTCAGACTGATTGTAACGATTGTACTCTGATGAAGCATTTTCACAAATGTTTAGTGATACTTCATATATCATGGGCATATGTGTTTTAAGATGAAATCTGGAATATTTTCTGAATAATTATTAATATATTTAATGAGGATATAAAGATATAATATCTGTTAAATATTTAATTAAAAAGGCTTTAAAAATTCCATTGTTAATTCATTCTTTTACCAATAATTTTTAAGTCATCCTGTTTATTAACATTTATGTCACTAAAAATTATTTTGAATTTCATTAGGTAATTTGTTTAAAAATCATATTACTTTATTAGAAAATAAAAATCTAATTGTGTTATTGATTTCATTTTCGATGATTTCTTGTTAAACCATTTCCAGTCCACTAAGAAATATTAAAAATGTGTTTCATACTCAGAAACTTTTAAAATTATTTCACATCTCTCTTTTTAATAAAATAGTTAACACTGAGGTTTTTATTAGATTAGTTATGTTATTTTGTATACAATCTCACTTTAATATTATGTTCCAATTTCTATGTCTTGTCATTGGTGGTGAGAATTGATGAAGTCTTATATTAGAACTGGAGATTTTTAGAGAAAATTTTTGCCTAATGATTAAGTTTAAAAATCACTCTTTCATCTTTCAAAATTACTCTTGAAAATCGAACTAAAATTTTCACATACCATTAATCCATTGGATACCATCTGATTCCCTTAAAACGCTGTTTTAAATTTTATTCATTCAAATCAGAGCAGGCATTGCCTACTTGCAAAGCCATTGTCTGGGGAGATCGAAAAGAGGAGCAAGGATCTTATGGTCATTGTAGTTTTATTTTAGGGCCTTTAGTTGTAATGTTGTTCGAAAAATAATTCTATCACATTACTTTTAACTGTAACAAGATATTTGAAAGAAAAAACGTGTGCGTTGATTTGTTTTGATGTAATGAATATGAACACATTCAATTTCGTCCTCAAGAATATGATTGGATAGAGCTTGGGAAAGATGTTGAAAGGTATGCTGAAAGCCTCACGCTTAGGGATATTACTAGCTCTGACTGCAAATACACATTTAGTAAGGCAACTTACTACATTGAATTACTCGAATACTGTAGCTAAAACCATTAAGCTACTTCAAACAAATACATTCGTTTCGTGAGATATATGAGTTTTCAACTTAAATTCGGATATGGGCTTTTAATATTTTAATAATCGCTTCAACAAAAATGTGGTAAACTTTTATTCCTTATAGAATAAAATTTATTGGATAAATATTGAAATTATTTTGTTAGACTTATATAATTCTCTGATTTTTTTTCTTTTTGTAATTTAAAAAAAAAATGGATGGAATAATTTGTATCTCCTAGTGAGGGCACTGTACTTGCATTTGTACTGAAACAGGATTCACCCATGATGTGTTGAGCTAGCTCTATCCACCCTCAACACTGTGTCCCTCAAGGAAACTGACAAATCTTGATTTGAAATCAATGATTACGTGATATTTAGCCACTCACTGTTCCAACGACGAACTCTTTCCATGTGGGCTTCAGATTGAGTTCAAGGTTAGCTTTAACTGTCATCAGTCAGTCTTTTCATTGTCCAGCACATCGCTTTTTTTTTACGCTGTACGGGAACTGGAGCAAATTCTTTGTAGATGACATCTTTTGGAAGGCATAACATTCATGGGTAATTCTCATTTTGACGTCAGTCCCACTTTCATCCATGGCTGTGATGAATTAAAACATATCTTGGTGGGCCGTGGGTCAAAGGATGGGGTGAGGGGTTAATTCCCTAGCAATGCCATTTCTTCAAGCATATAACAATGCAGTGTTTAACTGACTTATGTCACATCTTACATTTCAGGCCTGTTGCTGGTGATGACAAGTTTCTAATTCAAAATGCTGTATCAAATCTACTCATTAGAAAAATATTTCACCAGAGTTTTCATTTCGTTATTTGGCAAAATTATTAATTCGCTACTGCCCTCATAACATACTTGCCGCAAGATTTCATTTTCTAAGAACAATTTTTAATAAATCAAACTTTCTCAAGATTCGTATCAGATTTTATTGTACATTGGAAGATTTTATTCATACAACAACTCACATGCGTACGTTTTAATGCTGGGAATATAATGTTGCAATTACAATTTTGTCAGTTATGGTCATCCATATTTCACCATTTCACATAATGTGTGTACACATTGGAGTGATTTTTTTTATATACTGGAATACTTGTCCTAAAATGGTTCCATAGTATGGAAGCATTTTTAGAGGAAATAGAATCACGAAATATTTCCAAGCAATTACTTAAATTGTGACGAATAGAATTTATACAACTTAAGATAAGGTCTTAGAAAAGTTCACGTCTGACCTCCTTTTGTGTGCATCTGTTAGAATTAAACATTATTGTATTTCACAGCTCATATATTAAACATATATCCCAAACATATTATTAAAATGAAAGGCAAAACATTTATTTACAAGTTACAATTGTGAAAGACAAGTAACGTACGTTATACAAGTCAATAAAAAGCTAGGAATATTAATTACCGGAGGGGGGTACCTAGATTCTTCATGTTATGAGATTCCTAAGGGAGAAGTCCGACAACGGTGAATTCTTAATACTTTCTGGTTCTATTTTGGGCATAATTCAGAGAAAACAGTGCTCAGAACCGGTACATCACTAGAATCAATTCCCTACTGATCTTTTTGAACTTGAGAACCTTTTAGACAGACTTAAGAATCTTGGTCAAACTCTTGGAAGTTGCACGAAACTGAATCCTTTTATTTAATACGATATTTGTTCTTGTTCTGTTAGCCATGACTCGGTAGAAATGTTAATTTATGTCCATCCATAGCCTTGAACCCCTGGAGGGGCAAAGGCCATCCACAACTTTGTAGATGCTTTTGTAGCGAGGAGTTCTTTCTTCGGGGTGAGGGTGCTAGCCCCAAGCCCAACATTCCCAGAAGGTACATACAGTGCCTAGCTTTCCCAAATGGTCACCCAGCCGGTACTGGCCAGGCTCAATATTGCTTAACTTCGGTGATCTGGCAAGAACCAGTGTGTCAACGTGATTGTGCCGTACTATTAATTTATGTAATTCTTAGTTATTATTGCTTATTATAAGGATTGAACTTTGACTTAGAACTGATCATTAACCAACGCTTTTAATCATTAGGCTATGGATTCATATGGATATTCTATTAGGTTGGTGAAAAAGTAATGTCGTTTTTATATATATAGTTGAACGTCAAAAAACTACATTATTTTTGCACCAACCGAATAGTATAAATTTTGAGAGTTTTTACACTAATTTTGTCGATATTTTATAATATTACTACTTATTACTGTAGAATTACTTTTTTTTACCCTCATTCATATTTCAATTTTCTTACTGGTGTTCTAATCTTTTATTTATAATTAATGGTTCCTATTTTGTATTTAATTCTATATTAGGTCTACCCAAGAGGCCATTGTCAGCGAAGATATATACTATTTCTTTGAGACGTTTTACTTTTCACAATTCTTTTCTGTCTATAATTTTTACTTTGTTCCACGAAGGAAGATGATTTTCTTTTTCTCTTCATATGTAATCGACAATATACAACTTTTCAATATCTCCACGTATTACGGCTTTCCACTGTTTCTTCTAGCTTTACTTATGGTGGTATGTCTCTGTTGTGTATATATTTTCCATATTAACATGGATTGGAAGAGAAGCAATTATTGGTCATGGAGTTTTCTGGATTAGGCTTGACTTTAACGAGATGGTTTTGAGAATTGAGTTACTTTCGAATACTGTTGTGATGTCACATGAATTACATCTTTAAATTTTTTTTTCAAACAAGTACTTCTCCCTCTTTTTTTTTTCTTTTTTCAATTTGCTGATTTTATTGTGACTGGGGATGGGGCATCCTACTGGATGGCAGAAATTCAAGCGCTATCTCATACATTCCAACTGAAAGATTCCTAAGATTCCATTTTTTTAAAATAATGAAACTATACCTAAGTTCGACCATTACCTTGCTATTTCGTTTTTCTTTTGTATATGGTAGACGAACTGTAGTTTGAAAAGATACACTTGAAGACGTTCAGGTTATGCAGACCAAAACGTTGGGGATAAAAACATCGAAATGAGAATAGTAATCCGAATAAAATCCAAATAATATAAATTATCAATCCGCATCTCAAAAGTTCTGAAGCATTAATGTTATTATTTAATTAAAGTAAAAACAAAAAACCGTTAACCCTTTTCTTTTTTCTTTATTTACATCAAGCACACTTATTTGTTATTTTAAGTTGAAATTCAGAACTCGTCGCTTGCGTCTGCCATGAATTGCTGCATTACTTTTAGAGGCATTTTGAAATGCGAGAACACACAAAAGCCACACATGTTTATGGGATCATTTGTTTACATAACTGATTTTAAGTGCATCTTTTTTTTCTGCAAACAAACAAACTGACATGATTAGCAAATAAATAACTGCTTTGTTTACTTATATGTATTCGGATTAAATGATAATTAGAAGTACACAAGTATAACGCATGAAATTCACACATGGATTAAAATAATAATAAAAAATGACAAATTTTCAAAGAAATTCTTGTATATATTAATAAAACTAGCGATGTTAAACCAACATTTTAAATAATAAACATTTTGTTTCTTAATTTTTGAAATGAGAATTAATAATTTGGATTATTTGGATTATTCGAAATACTGTTGGGCTGCAAGACCCCGTGGCATAACGGTTAAAGTACAAAGTAAAATTCAATTCTAATGAGTGACACTCGTTTGGAGGTTGAATGGTCAATGTTTAATGGGAGGATACTAGGAATACAATTGCAGATTATTGAAGATTTCTACCCAGTTACGTCATAATCGCGTTGACACACTGATTATTGTTAGATTGCC